>NC_083418.1:4522497-4792233 GCF_020745735.1 Hemiscyllium ocellatum
AAATGTCTTCTGTTGACCGAGCTTTCCTTGACCACCCAGGTGAGTAGAAGAGGAGTGATATTCCCTTCCGTGCTGTACATCTCTGTTTCTCTGTGACATTAAGGAGTTTTTAATTCAGTCTATTTTTCAAGGAACCGGGGAATGCAAGCGTTCTACACCTACTGTTCGAGGGTTATGATCAACATTTGCATCTCTTGGAACAGGTCCTTGTAGATCCATCCTTCTAAAAGGATATGTCCTGCTGTTCAGTTCCTGCAAAGAGCAGCACGTCGGCCACACACTATCCAAACTGTTTGAAGGAACTGAAATGGCCTCTCACATCCCTTGTGTCATGCTCTGCTGCAAGATGGAAGGACAATTTCAGAAATTTATCGCAGTCAATGCGAGCGATATTATTTGCATTTATATGTGAAAGTCTTCAGCTTCCCGATCCCCGATATGGAGCAGAACACATGCAAACTGACTAACGGTGTTAAGTTCTCTGAAAGTGGAGCCATAGGTGGACATGAACTAAAGTTGGCTTTCAGCACATTGGCCCTCATCACTCTTGGCATTAAGCATAGAAATTGGGAAGTTATGTTGCAGTTATGCGGGTTGTTGTCGAGGTTACACTTGAAATAAAGTGCTCAATTTTCGTCACCTTGCTACATGAACGATGTGACTAAAATAGAAAGATTGTAGGAGAAATGACAAGGATGTTGCTTGGACACAATGGTCTGATTGAAACGGGGAAAATGGACAAGCTAGGACACGTTAGTGTAGCGCAGAAGAGACTGAGATGGTGGGGACCTCTGTGAAATGCATATTACCATGAGAGGTATAGATAGGGTGAAGGCACCCAGTCTTCTTTCCTAGGGGAGGAGGTTCTACGGCGATGAGGCATCAGTTGAAGATAAGAGGGGAAATAATAAAATGGAACCTGACAGACAACGTTATGCACATGGTCTGAGCTGTCAGCAGAAATGGTTGAGGTGTGAATGTTAACAAACTTTAAATGCTGTTTGGACAAAAACATGGATACGAAAAGATTAGCATGGTAGGGGTCAAGTCCTGGCAAATCGGGTTCGAGCTCATGGACGGTTTGGTCAAAATGGATTAGTTTGAGTCAACGGGCTTGCTCTGTATTGTAGGACTCTACGGCTGTATGAGTGTATGACCTACCGCAATTCCATTTGTAATGAGTTAATTGGCTCAAAACACTATGTTAGTGCGTTCTCCCCATTGTTTTCTGCTATGTTCCCATTGAGTGCACAAAGAGCACATCTTTACTCTCCATAGTTTTGATAGCTCCGTCCAACATCACACAGACTTCCATGAATCCGTCCTGTTGGTCGTCAATGAGAGACGGCTAATCCCAGTGGTATCAACGAATGTGTCAGTACGTGAAACACACCAGTTTCTGATATATGTTCCCCATTCCTCACTCACGTACATAATGACACAGGCTCTTCCACATTCTTCACACATCATTGGACATAGATATTCAGGATAGGCACTGCACTATCAGAACAGCATGTGGGGCTCGGCGTGGTGGATTTAAGGGCGAGTTGCTCTCCCAAATCTGGTAGAGAAATTCCCATCAACATGAGACCTTTGGGTTTCTTGTTTATATGGAACAATGGATGCAGCATGAATGGATATCGTCGCCTCTCATGATCAGGTTGTTTTGGTTTTGGTTTTTCAGTAGCATTAGAAGCTGTTGATTTCTGAACAGAGTTGGCAGCTTCAACAAATGCTCCTCTTTGAATTTTCTTTTGTTTTTTTTCTCCTGAATGGGAGAAATGCATGCGAGAATGCATGTCTGAGTTTGTATTTTTGCAACGTATGCATTTATGGACAGTTTCTTATTTTGTCAGTTAATTAATAATAGTTGCTGTGTTTTTTATTCAGTTAGATTTTCCAGTGTAATTAAGTTGCCAGAATTTCTTCTTTCTGTTGTTTGTTTTCAAGTTAACGTGAAATAAAAAAAACAACTGTCTTTGGCTTGAAGTCTTGTAGTTTGTCCAGCCCACTGCCTGTGGAATATGTCCAAGGAGAATCCGAAGGCATGTGACCTGTGTTGCCTTGTAGAATGCATTTGTTTCTGTTGTCTGCAGAAGACATTGTCAAAATGAATCTTTCGTGAGGATTCTGCCGGTTCGAAACTGAAGCTTAGTCGCTGTTTGGATTTTCATCTGTGGCCAAAGTCTGATAGATGAGGGACTGACTGAGGAGGGGAACAAATGGTGGCAGCCTAAACTAAACTATTGAAATGAAAAGAACAAATGCCGGAGATCGCAATGGGGCAGGCAGGATACACAGTGAGAGAGGAAAAGTAATGTTTTGAGACCAGATTACTCTTCATCAGAAGCACCTGGACACGAAATGAATGTATGCTTGCTTTCCATGGATGCTGCCTGAACCATTTTGCTCTCGAGTGTCTGTTCGTGTCAGTTCAGATTCCAAAATCTGAAGGAAGATTCTCCTAATGAACTGTTGCTTTCTCTGTCACCTCCGACTTACCCCTTCCCACTGCCAACCCACCTCAAGACTATTCCTCCTGGAGTGCCACGTACTTGTGGAAGATGCGCTCCTATAGAGATAACTGGGGACACAATTCTTGAGTTGTGATTTGTGTGGAGAAGGGGGCATCGTATGTCAGACCTGATGGTCAAATTCTCTTTGGCACGTTGAGGGTGCAAGAGAGGAGAAAACTAGTCTTTCTGACTGTCTTGTGTGTGATAATGAGCGTGGGTTATGTTGGATCTTCAATGGCTGTTTTGATCATCTCACCTCAACCACACACTTTTGATGAACCAGCCAGGCTGGAACACACTCCAGGAGCAGAGACTGTCCCTCACGGCAGAGTGAAAGCAAGAGAAACCTTCAAAATACCTGGGATCCGATGGAATGGCGAGAATTTCCTCCTTAATCGCTCCATGACTTCACTTAACTCCAGTTCGTCTCTCCCTGTCATTTTTCCCTTTATTCCTTCTATCTCTCTTTGCTGGTCTCTGTTTGCGTCATTCTTTCTGTCTTGGTAACAATTTCTTCTCCACCATTTCGCTCCAACTCTGCTTGTACTTGTTTTTTTTTCTTCACTTTTGTAATGCTGAGTCTGATCGTCTCCTTTTGCCTTTACATCTGCTATGATCTTCCCTTTATTTCTTTTTTGAGTAGCTCTGCCGTACATGCCGTTCATAAATATTTACAGCTCCTCCACAAACGATACACCTCCACCACAATACGTCTAACATCAAATTTTTAGTACACATAATATGGTATCCTCTAATAGGTTTTCTCCCTCACAATGTTTTGCACGTCCCGTTACGTTAATTTGTCACTCCAACCCACCAAAATTTGTGTTGTTCGCTCCAATTTTCAGACCTCCATGTTCTGCATTCTATCCAAAAATGGCCACAGCAATTTTTAACAACAAGATTGTAAGTTCAAACAAATATTGACACTGAGAAATTGAAATGCACCCTCATGTTTTCAATTACATTATTCTGCCTCCCTCAGAATTTTTGATCAACCAAATTTTGTGAGCAAAATCTGATTTGTTCCACAAACAATTTTACTCCCAGTTTTATGTCAGAAATCATGTGCTCACTCTTGCAATTCTACATTTCAGATATTGTTCTCTCTTGCCAACAACACAATTTTGCCTGCTCCCCAAAATTTGGACTTCCTCATTCCCCCCACAATGTCTTCAGCTGCTCCAATTATATGATAATTCCTTTCTTGTCCCCAAATATTGACCACCACAATATTGCACGCCCCCAAGATCAGCTTGTTTATGCAGCTGTTCCAGAACACCCTCACCCTAATTACATGCCATCCCAATTTATGCACCTCTCCCACTTTAGCATGTTCACCAATTTTTCAACAAACGTCAAATTTTGACACCGTAATTTGAATCCACCTCCTTCAAACATTGTAAAAGAATTTTGTTCTCCTTATTTTCATGGCCCAAAGTTCGCACCTCCTGAAGTGTTGGTTCCCACCTCCGAGTTGGCATTCGTGCCTCAGCTATTTTGTTAACCTGCCCGTAGATTATCCCTGACACATATTTTGCCCGTTTTCCATTCGCATCCAGATCACGTTTTGTTCCGCCACTTTCCTGTTGCATGCTATCTCATTTTTTGTATCTCAAATTTGCCCCAGTTTTTAACACCCCCGAACCCTTCCATAAGATACTAGTCTCGAATTAACTCCAGTATATTTGATAATTTGAAACCGATTCCAAATCTTGCTCTTGGATTATCAGGTGGTACTCATTCCATCTATCTGTGACCCTGCACATAACAGTTTGTATCGCTTCAATTAGCATTGGGTTGCATTGATGGGAATCTTATTTCTAAATGTAAATCACCTAATTGCTTAGATTAGATGATGTTCTGTAATTCACTGTTGTTTATGTTCCATACATGCGCTATGCCATTTTCGTTCAGGGGGCAGTGGTGGGATGCCTGTTGTTGGATATCTTCACCATTTAGTATTTGTTTTCCACTATTGTGATTTTCGAAGTTTTCTTCCAAGCCTACTTATTACCAAGGTTTTGTAGGACTTGGACAAGGAACATTTTATTCTCTGAGGTGTTCGGCCAATGATAAAAAACATTGTGCAATCGTCAGCGACGATCCCATTTCTGACAAAATGATGAATGGAAGTTTATTAATAAAGTAGCTGAAGAGCATTTGGCATGGTGGATGATTGAACACGAGCAACCACAACGACGTTTTTCCCTGCTGGTTAGGATTACAACCAGCAGAGAGTTTTCCACTAGATTTACTTTGGCTCCAGTTTTGCCGGGTTTGTGTAATGCCACACTCTGTCAATTGCAGCTTCGATGTCACTTCTGAAATTCTGCTCTTCCTAAAATGCTTGAACAAAAGCTGTGATCAGTTCTGCAGCTGAGTGGTCCTGGTGGAGTCTAGAATTCGTGTGAGTAAATAGATTTTCAGCGAAGTAGTGATCGGTCATAGCGCTGTATTTTCACATTCTATCACAATACGGATGTTCAAGTGCAGACTATTTTTTAAATTTTTTCGCTGTGTAGGATTTGTTCTGGTTCTTGTTCAATAGACAAACCTGTGCTCCTTTTTCGCATTTTCGGAAAAATGCAAGTGTTGAAGCTGAACTGGAACAACTTGTCAAAGGATGCGGTCGTTTCTGGAGCATACATTATCAGGATTGTTACTGAAATGTCAGGACGTAGAGTCTTCACAGTATTCATTGTCCACAAAGTTTTTTGTGATTTCACTTGGATTGAAATAAACTGGCTTACAATTGACATCTGTCGAAGATTACGACAGGAGACCACAATAGACCATCCACTTGGCCCTTTTGACTGATTATTATGAACAATTTAACCGCTGTACAATTTATTCTAAAGGCAGGGCACCCTCTCGATTGAGGAGCTTCCAGTCATTTACAAAAGAGATCCTAATACTTCTCACAGCAATACTTTCCTTTGTCAATTTCGTGCCGAGGTAAAGGCCAGACGTTGACTTCAGAATAATTTAGTTTTGCCTCCAGTAACTGTGTTAGAAATAACAGAACATTGATTACACCATGTATGAAAGAGATTGTACACCCTGTGTTGGTCCTGACTCATACTCAGGAATGAAAGTTTGGCAATGTTTTTTCCGAAAAAAAAAATTCTAATAGCGGCCAGTAAAGGACACTCATTTGGCTAGAATTCAAGTCGATATTATTTGAGTATAAACAACGTTTACTCCACTTATCCTGTAGTCGTTCAGTGTTTAATGTTCAAACTGCCATAATTCATTGCATCAAAATATAAACGGTGAACTGAAGCTGCATCAATTTGTTTGTTCCAATAAAATTAAATTGAACAACAAAAAAAATCCTTTCTCCCTGGAGTCCAACCTCTATGATAAATTTCATCATTTTTCTGTGATTTGCTCATTCAGACTTCCGGGGAGAAATGCATGCATTGCTAACAGGTCTGGTTTTCGCCATTTATTATCTCATCCTTGCAGCTGTCGGGCTTCCAGGTATTGTAGTTCCTTTGTAATACTTTCTCTGTTAATTCGCATCAGGCATTTACTAACTTTATGAACAAAATTTCTCTTTCTTGACTTTTTTGCATTGATGGCATTAATTTAAACATGATCTCTTCAATGAGCAGATACTTTTTTGTGGCATAATGTCAAGACCTCCCACAAATTTGGATAATACTGTATTTACTTCGGTATTTCAAAAATTCAGTTTTTCACATTACGTCTAAATTGTCTCACCTTAACGTATCCATGCTAGTGTCTGGTACTATTTGAACAGTTGGATGCCATACTATGCCTTTGCACTGCGAAAATCAGACAATGAAAACGTGATGTACTGATAGAACTTCGTTAGTTAATTAGCTAACAATTATTGCGATGCCAACATAGTTCTGTTAGTACAGAATAATGTAACCTGTCAGTAAAATCTCAGTTTTCACAATGTGAAGAATATTCGTGTTGTGTATATGTGTGTGTGTGTTTTAAACTGCTGAGTCTCTGGTTTAATCAACGCCATTTAAGAAAGTTTGGAATGCATGTCCGTTGTACTTTTGACTTTGACATAACTGCCACAAATGATTCATCGAGTGATTCTGAAGTAGCTTATTAAACATTTATTGAAGATATTAGTGAAAACACCTAAAAGATTTCAGGTTAGAACCAAAGTCAAATTGGATTAACAATTGCCACTGCTCCCAGAGAACGGTGCTATTAATAGTCACCAATCCATACGGCACTCCACCTTCATGTTCAATACTGCTGCTTACGAAGTGATAATTGTAAAATATGGGTTTTAATTCTATTGCTGATCTACCTGAAATGTTCAAGAAACTTCCTCCATTCATGACTAACTTCCTATTTAGATTAGACTTACAGTGTGGAAACAGGCCCTTCGGCCCAACAAGTCCACACCGACCCGCCGAAGCGAAACCCACCCATACCCCTTACATTACCCCTTACCTAACACTACGGGCAATTTAGCATGGCCAATTCGCATTAGTAAATCTTCAAAAAATTTGCCTGTCTCTCTCATCTAATTCACACTGTTTTTGCCTGACATTAAATTGCATAAATCCAATAAGTATTGATTCTGAAGGGACATTTCATTCGAGAGGAAGTAACACATTGAGAGTGAGTTGCGCTGAATATGACAGTGTCTTGTCCCTGATTCGGTGTTTCAAAAAGACATCAAGTCTTATTATAAGTCGAAGTACTTGGACTTTGATTTGCCAAAAATGACCGTTACCCCAAACAGAATAAATTTTGTTCATTTATTTTCAGTTTCGTTGTTGCTGGATTTCATCCAGCGCTTCATTATTTCAGAGTAGGTTATTGAGCGATCGTAACCTTCTGAGGTCCTTATCTGAAAGATCAGCATCTTCAACTTTAGAAATTTTATGCCATAGTAATGGATAACCATTGATTCAAGAATGTGCATTTAACATGGAATACTCTTCGATGGATACTTTATTTTGGTGTCCTCGCTCTGTCTCGCACATACATTTTACACCTTCTTCTTTTGTGTCTCTTTCTATTGCAGCTAACGTAGGAGTGGTTGTGATACTAGCCCGAAGTAAATGCGGTCTGTCTAGATGTGTGATATATTATTTACTGTCCATGGCGGTGGCAGACGTCTTCGTTGTGTTCACCATCGTGTTATTAAACCGTATTGCTGGAATATATTTCCAAGTAAGCTTCTTGTCCATTACACCAATCTGCAGCTTTCGTAATACCTTGAGTTACGCAGCGCTTGACAGTTCTGCCTGGTTTACAGTTGCTTTGTTGCCATTTGTTGTGAGAAACTGAAAATAAAATATTGCACTCATTGGACTGCAGCCTGGGTTATAGGAATCGTTTCCGTGCTTATCTGTTTCAAGAATATCTTCATGTATTTTATATATAAACCCAGAAAAACAATTAAAGGAATACCCTGGTTCTGTGACATAAAAGACACGTTTTATGCGTCACAGGCATGGATAACTTACGACTGGATTCGATCTATTTTCTCTCCTTGTCTCCCATTCATTTTGATTTTGGTACTTAATGCTCTGACTATAAGACACGTTTTTATTGCCAGTAAAGTACGCAGGAGACTCAAAACACAAGGAAAATGTGAACATCATAATGATCCAGAAATAGACAAGCGGAAAAAGGCTATTATTTTACTCTTCACCATTTCAGGTAGTTTCATCCTGTTAAACTTGTTACGTTTTGCAACAATTGCTTATGTTCGAACTGCAAAAGTTACTTATCCTTCCGGTTCTGATCTCAGTAATGTCACATTTGTTCTACAAGAATCAGGGTTTATGCTTCAGTTATTGAGCTCATGTATAAACCCATTTATTTATGTTGGAACACAGAATAAATTTAGAGCCGAGTTAAAGAATCAACTGAAATTCCTGTTGAAGTTTTTCATGTAAATGCTTAAAGATTAAAGTAAGAAATTTCAATAGCTCTCGAATACACTTGTTGAACTATAACTGGGTGTTGTGTGATTTTTTTACTTTGTACATCCCTGTCCAACACTGGCGTCTCCCCTTCATAATCTCCATTAAGCACCAATTACCCAATGATACTCAAAAAGGATTGATAACTTATTGGTAGAGTGGGACAACTGGAAAGACAGTTCAGTCTTCTTTATTCTAAGTTCTGTTATTAAAATGATTCTTACAGTTGTTTTCTCTTGGTCAGCACTGTGATTCAGTTCTCTTTCTCTGAATGGTTCCATTGATTACTAAGATAACTAAGAGTTTAGTTATGTCAACAAACCTACCTGAATTCGCAGTTTAATATCACAGCGATCAAGAACATTTGCAGTATGAGTGAATTGGTTATGGGTGTAGGTTTGCTCGCTGAGCTGGAGGTTTGATATCCAGAGGTATCATTACCAGGCTAGGTAACATCATCATTGGCGACCTCCAAGTGAAGGGAAGCTGTTGTCTCCTGATTTCTATTTATATCTTTCTTCTGGATGGGGTTCCTGGGTTTGTGGTGACATCATTTCCTGTTCGTTTTCTGAGGGCATCTAGATCTATGTGCTTGTTTATGGCGTTGTGGTTGGAGTGCCAGGCCTTTAGGAATTCTCTGGCATGTCTTTGCTTAGCCTGCCCAGGATAGATGTGCTGTCCCAGTCGAAATGGTGTTTTTTTTTCGTGTTAGAGCTATGAGGCAGAGGGGATCGTGTCTCTTTGTGGCTAGCTGGTGTTCATGTATCCTGGTGGCTAACTTTCTTCCTGTTTGTCCCACGTAGTGTTTGTGGCAGTCCTTGCATGGAATTTTATAGATGACGTTGGTTTTGTCCCTGGGTGGCACTGGGTCTTTTAAGTTTGTTAGTTTTTGTTTGAGAGTGTTGGTGGGTTTGTGTGCTACTAGGATTCCGAGGGGTCTCAGTAGTCTGGCTGTCATTTCTGAAACTTTTTTTATATATGATAAGGTGGTTAGGGTTTCTGGTTGTGTTTTGTCTGCTTGTCGTGGTTTGTTCTTGAGAAATCTGCGCACTGTGATTTTTGAGTATCCGTTCTTCTTGAATACGTCGTATAGGTGGTTCTCCTCTGGTTTTCGAAGTTCGTCTGTGCAGCAGTGTGTGGTGGATCGTTGGAATAATGTTCTGATACAGCTTCGTTTGTGTGTGTTGGGATGGTTGCTGGTGTAGTTGAGTATTTGGTCAGTGTTTGTCAGTTTTCTGTATACGCAGGGTTGTTTTTCTCCCTTGTCCTTTCTTTCTACTGTGACGTCCAGAAATGCGAGTTTGTTGTCAGTTTCTTCCTCCTTGGTGAACTTTCTGCCTGTGAGGGTGTTGTTGACGATGTTAAATGTCTCTTCTGTATTGTTTCGTTTTGTGAACAAACAGCCCTACCAATCTTCAAACCAAAAATCTGGGTTCGCTACGTAGATGACACCTTTGTCATCACAAAACGAAACAAGATAGAAGAGACATTTGACATCATCAACAACATCCTCACAGGCATAAAGTTCACCAAGGAGGCAGAAACTGACAACAAACTCGCATTTCTGGACGTCACAATAGAAAGAAAGTACAAGGGAGAATTACAAACCTGCACATAAAGAAAACTGACAAACACTGACCAAATACTCAACTACACCAGCAACCATCCCAACACACATTGCACTTGTCAAACACAACCATGAAACTATCATAACCCAATTTTCCTGTACTTGGCTTGCAACATTGTACATGTTTTACATCACGATTTAAATGCCTGCTCCGTATTATGAAAGTTTTTAACTCGAGCAACTTAGTGAGTGCCAGATTACAATTACCTCTCAGCAAAACCATTTTTCATCATATCCACTCCAAACTTTCTGCCTCTTACCTGACTTCCATGGAGTATTGACGTTCATTTCTATAGCAAAAGGAAAAAAAAGTTAATGTCTGAGCACCGTATCTCTGGTCCCCATAATTATCTGCATCTTAATTACTTTCTTTCCCAATCGCCTCCGTGCTGGAGAGAAATACTATTCTATTCAGTCCCTTTTAATAAATGAAATTCCTAATCCCAGTCAATTCGTGCTAAAACTTTCCAGACCATACTCTATCCTGTGAAATATCCTCTGTACACGCCTCAGTACTATCAAAACCCTCCTGTTATGTGGATTCCAGAAGTGCTTGCAGTAGTGGAACTATGAATTGCAAAAGGAGTAACTCAACAAAACCAAAGAGGATTTTTATTTCTCGCCTTTAAATTGGTTTATTCAGGCCGCAGTTCAGATTTGTTTTGGAATGACTTAGGGCTGTGATTCATATACTTGAAACTGCAAAATGTTTGAAGTGATGCAGTGTTTAGATGGGAAAGAAGATAATCAGATATCTCATAGTTTTATCAAAGTCGGGAACAGGATCGAGACATCAATCGATCTAACCCTGCTTCCAATTTCATCAGTCTGTCAGCCTGCAACATTTCCAATTCTGTTAGCAAGATTGACGTCTATTAGACGGCATAGTTTGATTTTGGAAATTGACGTTAAATTTATGTCCTCAATGTTTCTATATTCTATAATATAATTTATAATCCGATGTTTATACTTGACCAGTGGGAAATCTCATTATAAAAGCAATGTGGGAAATAGGGTTTATGACTAGAAGAGACCATATAAAGTCGTCTGCATTCAGGGGCACCACGCCCCCCCTCCCCCACCCCTCCATCTCCCGTCATTAAATATGATAAATACCGATTCGACTTCCATTCCTGGCTTTCCTGGAATCCATGATTCCCGTCTGATCAAAACTCTCTCATTCTCAGACTTAAATATACCTAACCAATCTGTCCCCACAGCTCTCTGTGACCAGCAGCTCGCGACACTTTGAGAAAAGATATTCCTCCTGTTCAATACTCTGATATTGTTGCCTTTTCAATCTGAGATTATTTATTGTTATCCTAGACTTTCTCACGATGGGAGATATCCTTATTGTTTTTTATCGCTCTAGCTGCTTCAGAATCGGATTTGCTCTAATGAGATCAACACTAATTCATCGAAAGCTTCGCTGAGTCCTCTCCCAGTCGGTTTCACCTTTTACTCATTAGATAACACAACTGTTCCTTTGATCACTCTGGTAAAACTTCTCTCGACTATAAAGAGCAGATGCATCTCTTTATTCATAAGTTGTGGCGTTCCACATGTGGTTAGATTAACCAAACTACGAGCTTTAGGTTCGAAACACTTGGTTCTTACACGGCAGTTAACAAAAGGAAGAGAAGTGGCATAACTGGAACTCTATTGCAATACTAAGCAAAATAGTACATATTTTTAACTACTACTCCAGTGTAGCAGCACCTTCACTTTTCGGACTCTTGAGCCTGCTCTCCCATCCACTACGAGTTTGGCTGAAAGAGCTTACGTCAGATTCACTGTCCTGCCTTATACAATGATCCTAGAATACCCTCCTGTTTAAGAATTACCAAAATAGTCTCAAATACGTGCTTGGATACAGATTCCACAGCTGTCCATAGCAAGGAACTCCAAAGAGGAACAACACTGTATATCTCCGTTCTCTTGCCCTTGTTCCAAATGAGTAACCTCGAATATTCACACATGGTGATCCACGAGCCAAGAGTACCCCATTTTCATCGCAAAGAAGCTGCTGCAAATCTCCAGATTGGACTATGTCGTGACAGTCATATGATGATCATTTATCGAATTTATAGAATATTCAATCGTAAAGTCAAAGATTTATGCATGCCAGAAGACGCCTTTCAACCCATTAGGCATTCCAGATGCCTAATGCCCTCCTTCTTCGAATCCAAACCAATGTACTTTATTATGATGCATATTTTTCTTGGTTTTCGACGAAATGTGGGGAGTCTGTAATTTCTGCACATTATTCTCAAAATCATATGCACCCTGATTAGATCTTCCCTCAACATTCTCTGCTCCAAACAAGAACCAAAGCTTATTTTCAGTGCGGAATAACGTTGGCAATAACCCGCTGACTCTCTTTGGCACCCATCCAGCGCAATCACATTAGTCCCGAAGATATAGGAACAGGTATTAGACTACTTAGTTCCTCGAGTGTGCTCCACCATTCAATCCACGGTGACAGGTCTTTCAACCCCATTTTGCCGTTGTCTCTCCATAATTTTTTATCGATTTGGCAATCAACAAATGATCTATTTCTGTTTTAAATGTTCCGAATGACCTGGACTCCACAGACTTCTGTGGCATTGAACTCCACCGATTCATCAGTTCCTGGCGAAATACGTTTCTCCTTATCTCCGTTCTGAAGTGTCTTCTTTTTATTCTAAGGATGGACTCAAGGATATTTCTCTCCCCTTCAAGTGAAACAACGTCGCAGTTAACAAATGTACCCATGTCGTTTCGCAAATCATTCCCTTAATCAAGAAATTTAGAGAAGATTTTAGTGAATTCTGTAGCTCGGTTTGTGGATCAGATTTTAAGTTGGCTCGCTTAGTTGAAATATTTGGTATTCAGAGGTTTCGTCATCGCACTAGGTAACGACATCAGTGAACCTCCAATAATGCGCTGGTGTTCTGTTTTGTATGTCATTCATATGACTTGGTCAGTTGTGATGATTGATATCACCACAGGTTTTTTTTGTGAGAGGTTGTTACATGTGGTCCAAACCGATATGATTGTTAATAGTGTTCCAGTCTGAATCCTAAGCCTCTACGAATTCTCCTGTATGCTTTTGCATCGCCTGTCTAGGAAGGATGTATTATCCCAGTCAAACTATTGTCCTTCTTCTTCTGTGTGTGTGTGTGTTTGTGTGTGTGTGTGTGTGTGTGTGTGTGTGTGTAACTAGTGGTAGTTAGTCATGTCTTTTGGTGACGAGTGAGTGCTCACGTATCCTGGTCGTTTCTTTCCTCCAGATCGGTCCATAGTAATGCCTGCTGCAGTTCTTGCAGAATATTATGTTTCTGACGTTCGTTCAGCTGGTTGTTGGTAGTTTTCTCTTTATTTCATCAAGAGCTGTTTAAGTGTGATATTTTTGTTTTGCCTCAGTTGCTCATATTTGTTCGGTCCTGCAATGTGTTGTGGCTCGTTTAAAGAATGGCCTATTACAGTTTCACTTATGGGCTTTTGGATGATTGCTCCCATAATTGTGTATCTGCGCAGTTCTGTGGCATTCATACAAATGGCTGTGGCATTCATGCAGCTCTCCCTTGGCTTTTAGTCAGGAACAACAGCTACCCAATAAGCGCAGTCGACCTATTGTTGCTCAACAAACCTGAGCAAGATGTCAAAACACCCCCAGGGAGTCGCGCCACCCCGCCATACAAAGACATCTCAAAGATGACGACGAGAGAACTCCGGTGCCTAGACATCATAGTAACCCACAAACATGCCATCACATTAAATATCTACTGAAAACTTTGAACACACCCCTCCCAACAACCGGCAAAATGAACGTCATACATAATATACCCTGCAAGAACTGCAACAATCATTACATCTGACAGAGGGGCAGGGAACTGGCAGCCAGGATAAATGAGCACCAACTAACCACCAACAAGGAACTGCAATCACAAGTATCCATACACACTGTCGAAAAGGGACACTAGTTCGACAAAATCCTAGATTTGGATCCCACTTACCATCCTCTCAGAGAAAGGATCAGAAGTGTTCCTACTCAACACAACAAATCAAGACACATACATAGAAAGAGGATCGGAACACCAGAGGTTCATTGGAGACTCACGGATGATGGTCATAAAACACTCCAGGCTCCAAGGTGACAAGTTTTGTACAGAGAGGAAAAAGGATTTTGAGAGGCATTTTGTTTCTATGTAAACAGATATGATTTCAGGCCAAAGCGGTCATGTTTTAGATGGGACTTGTTTAATAAAAGGTGGATCGTCAGCTCTCTAGCTGAGGAGTTCAGTCCAGACCGAGTCAGGCGGGTCAGCTACAGGTATATGGAAACAGGCTGCTAAACTCTCTCTCCATCTTCCCTTCAAAATTCAGCCTGTAAGCACCTGTTCCATTTTATTGTTTTTCATTGCGTTTGCTTGTTGGGACTTTCGTGCACATTCGTAACAGCATAATGAAGTCTAGTTGGATAGACTGAGATCTGTAGGGTTTCTTTAGTCTGCTCTTTGTATTTATTCTGAATGTATTTTTGTCTGTTTTGAAACAGTTAACCGAGCTAATCTACCGAGGTAATTTTCACTCTATACATACCGGACCAAGTTGACAAGTTATGCTCTGGGCTGCCTGATTAAGAATGTTTTGAGTGCTCTGGCCGAACCGATAACAACGGGAAGAACATGTTAACTCCATCCAGACATTTGCCTGTGGCTCGGATCGAACACGGGTTTCGTGTAAGGCAGCACTGCTAACAACTGCGCCACCATGGCACCCAAAAGAGCGGATGGGGTGACTCATCAGCAGAGTGCGATGAAATTTGCTGTAATGTGTGCTTCGTGGCAACATTTGTTCGGGAACAAAGGAGAATATGAGGAGTGGCATTTGAATGCACGCCCCAAGAAAGGGACCAGAAATCGCCAGCTTTGATGCAAGGTAACGGCGAACACTCATTGTGTCAGGCGTCTTAGACCATTTGGCTATTCCGACAATCTGTCAATCTGGTGTGCTAGCATATTTTTGGTAAGGGCATTGAGTTTAGGAACTAGAAGATCATTCTGGATCGATACAAAACTCTGGTGCGAATGTACAGGACTTTGGTTTGGCCAATTTTGGAATATAACGTGCAACTCTGCTTTGCCTCCAGCTCCCTCCCATTTTCCACCATCCTCCTTTCCCTCTCCCACTGCCTTCTCACCCCACCATCCTCCACTTCCCTTTTCTCTCTCTGCACCTCTCTCTCCCACCTCCCTGCCTCCTTCCCTTCTTCCGTCTCTCGCGCTGCCTCTCTTCCTCTCCCCTTCCCCTCTCTCCCCATCATCTCCCTCTCCCCCTCTCTTCCCATGCTCCCTCTCTCCCCACACCCCCTCCCTCCCCCCACTCTATCCCTCTCTCCCCTTCTGTCCTTCTCTAACTTTCCTTCTTTGTCAGAGTATTGAGTTTAGGAGATGGGAGCTCATGTTGCAGCTCTAAATGACATCGGTTAGGCCGCTGTTGGAAATTGCGTGCAATTCTGGTCTCCTTCCTATCTGAAAGATGTTGTAAAATTTGAAAGATTTCAGAAAGTCTTCAGTGGGATGTCGCCAGTGTTGGAGGATTTGAGCTATAGGAAGAGGTTGAATAGGCTAGCACTGTTTTCCCTGGAATGTCGGAAACTGAGGGTTGACATTATGGAGGTTTTTGAAATCATGAGGAGTATGGATAGATTAAATAGACAAAATCATTTCCTTACCCTGGGTGAGCCCAGAATTGGAGAGCATAGGTTTAAACTGAGAAGGGAAACTTAGAAATGAGACCTAAGGAGCAACATTTTCACACAGAGAGTGGAACGATGGAATGAGCTGCCAGAGGAAGTCCTGGAGGCTAGTACAATTGAAACATGTAAAAGACATCTGGATGGGTTTACGAATAGGAAAAGTTTGGAGGGATATGGGTCGGGTGCTGTGGCAGGTGAGATTAGATTGGTTTGGGATACCTGATCAGAAGGATGAGTTGGACCAATGACTTTGCTTCCGTGTAATATATCTCTATGATTCTATTACACAGTAACTTCCCTTTCTCTCTCCCTGTCCACTCCATATCTCTCCCTTTCGCTCCCTCTCACACTCTCACCTTATCACCCTCTCTCTCCCCTCTGTCTTCATCCTCCCTTATGCATGTCTCCATCCCGAACTCTCCAACCTTCTCTCTCTCTCCGCCCTCTCTAACCCCCTCCCTCCCCGCCCTGTCTCTCTGTCTTTCTCACTACTCTCTCTCCTGCCTCTGCTCGATCTCTCTCTGGACCATTTGCCTCGCTCCATTCTCTATTTTAAAGCACGCTTTGCCCTCCCCCACTCTTTCTCCCCCTCTCTTTCTCCCTCCTCAGTTTCTCCAACACCCCTTCTCTCCCTTGCCCCCATCTCCATCACACCCCTCCCATCTCCCCTTTCTCTCTCACCCTTTCCCAGACGAGGGGGTGCAAGAGATGAGGTTCGGGACATGAAGGGAGACAGAGGAGTTGGAGATAGAGAGAAAGGCACGGAGGTGTTTCAATGGAGATGAAGAATACCACTGGCCAGATCGGTGTGGAGGACCCAGAGGTGAGAGCAAGAACAGAGTTACTTCAACCCAACTCCAGAGCTCGGTCCCCAAGTCTGAGACTGTGTCTCTCCAACTCATCTTCAATGAGACAACAAACAACAATATCTTTCGCTCTGGTGCTCAGTACATTTTAATGAAAATGTAGGAGGAAACTGGAGCAAACCGAAAAAACCCATGCAGTCACAGGGAGAGTGTGCGAACTCCAAACGGTCACCTGAGGCTGGAATCGAATCCAGGTCCTTCATGCTGTAAGGCAGCAGTGCTAACCAATGAGTCACGAAAGCTAAGTTCAAATCTCGGTGGAGCCATTCTTCCGAATAAGCCTGATATCAAAGACATACACGGCTCCATAGCCATTTTAGAGCAAGACGTAGACGTAAGTAGACTCACGTACCCCAGCACGTGGCTGAAGGTGATCAGTTGAAGGATAGATGTTTTGTCATCATTTATGAGCAGCTGACTAAGCTGTGCTACTAAAAGGCTGCAGCAGGAAGTCCTCAAACAAATATGTTTTTCTTACCATTCGTCCTGCTAAGACTGCGATATTTATCTTCATTTAGGCTATGTTATATATTTTCAGTTACGCTATTCTCCTGTTAGAAGGCATCCCCTGAGATTTTATTCAATTGCTTTCCCTGTTTGCAGATTGGAAAGTCTCTCAGATACTGCCAAAACCTCTTAGAACATAGAATATAGAAAAATACAGCGCAGTACAGGCCCTTCGGCCCTCGATGTTGCGCCGATCCAAGCCCACCTAACCTACACTATCTCACTTTCCTCCATATGCCTATCCAATGATCGTTTAAATGCCCATAAAGAGGGAGAGTCCGCCACTGTTACTGGCAGGGCATTCCATGAACTCACGACTCGCTGAGTAAAGAATCTACCCCTAACATCAGTCCTATACCTACCACCTCTTAATAGCTGACTCCATACGTGGAGAAAGGTTCTCATGGTCAACCCTATCTAAACCCCTAATCATCTTGTACACCTCTATCAAGTCACCCCTCAAACCTTGTTTTCTCCAAAGAAAACAGCCCCAAGTGCCTCAGCCTTCCCTCATATGATCTTCCTACCATACCAGGTAACATCCTGGTAAACCTCCTCTGCACCCGTTCCAGTCCCTCCACATCCTTCCTATAGGATGGTGACCAAAAGTGCACACAATACTCCAGATGCGGCCGCACCAGAGTGTTATACAACTGCAACATTACTTCAGGACTCCGGAACTCAATTCCTCTACCAATAAAAGCCAGTACGCCGTATGTCTTCTTCACAGCACTATTTACCTGGGTGGCAACTTTCAGTGATCTGTGCACATGGACACCAAGATCCCTCTGCTCAGCCACACTACCAAGTATCCGACCACTAGCCCAGTACTCCATCTTCTTGTTACTCTTCAAGAGGCTTCCCCTTTCAGAATCAGCTCTTGCCTTCGAACTCCCCCTCATTGTCTGTCCTACATCATAGAAACTAACTGGAGACAAATACATGTACGATGTCACCGAACAGGGCATCACCGCGCTTCACCCTCTCCCAGGGAGCAGCACGGCTCAGTGTTGGTAATCGATGCCTTCCAAATCCACTTGGGATGATGGGAAGAATGGTTGTCATCTACCTATCCACGATCAAGATGAACCTGAATCTGAGAGGTTACCATTCCAAGCAGTTTGCAAGTGCAATCATCAAAGGTAGATAAATGAGACTAATTCGACTGTTTATGACATAAATTAAGAAACAAAAGATTTGATCTTAATGGTAAAAAGCTGTGATTTCCGAAGCGTGAACCCTGAATTCACAGGGTTGATTGCCTCAATCAAGGCAATCAGCTCTGCTGCTTGCGCTGACAGATGAGAAGGGAGTGATCCTACTTTGACTATCTCGTGGGTAGTTGCTACAGCATACCAAACACTGGCCTATCTCTTTGCTTCTGAATGCTGATCTATCCACAATAAAACGCCATATCCAGATTCTAAGTTAGTGAATCTTGCACGTCTGGTCTCGGACTTCAATTTTCATTAATTACAGCGACACAGTCATATGGGTCTCCGTCTGGCTTCTGTGGGGAGAAGACAAGTAGCATTGAGGATGTTATATCACTTTATTGTCATGTTCGGCTTCTCCAATAGCATAGCATTGTATGTTACCCAACGTGCTGCCGACATGTGTGCTGTGTTTTGCTCGGAATGCAGTAAGGATTCTGCATGTGGGACTAGTCTGGTTAATTCACCATAGCCGACTATGTCCCTGGAAGCTACAACAGCCTTTTCAGCTGCAGCCACGACACGCAGGCATTTATGCAATCCTGCCATTACGGAATCTAAGTTTCGACGAAAAATAAGCTACTGGCCTCAATTTTCCCACATAATTCCGCATCAGCACAGATGTCATGCAGCCACGCTTCTCATCCACCGTTTGTACAAAAGGCATGTTTGGATTTGGAATCCCAGTGTCGGTGTCGTTTGGAGTCCCATTTCAATTCATCAAAGGCACTCTAGGCCTCAGGGGTCACTGCAACGGACACTGGTTCTGCAAACTGTAGCCATGAACTATGTCACTTTGTGGTGCTTAAAGGCTTCGTAATACGGGATAAACATTCTACAGTAGGATTGCATGACCAAAGAGGACAGCAATTGTTTGTTCATGTGAGGCTTTGAATTTTGCTGGTTTGCTTGAACTCTGTCTTGACCAATGGCCTTTCCTTGTTCAAATATTAAGTGACCTAAGAATTTCAACTGTTGTTCCACAAATTGTAGGTTTGCGAAACCAGATGGCAGAGCATCGCAAGCGTACTTTTTTCACATCGTTTCTCTGTTGGTGCTGCGATTAAACAAACGTCTACATACTGCAGAAACGATGAACCCGGTTAAAACAAGAGTCTCCAGATTCCTGTGTACAGCATCATTAATTATGTTGGGGGACTCGCAGTAATCTTGAAAATGTCACGTGAAAGTACACTATTTGTTTTTGAATGGAAAAGTGAACCAGAAGTGACTTTCAAGTGTATCAGTACAAGGCATTTGCTATATGCACAATAGAGAGTCATTTACTATCCAGTGGAATTTGAGCCAATATACTATAGGGGTTGGGAACATTTGTGGCGTGCGGAACAACAGCGTCATTGACCACCTGCAGGTCATGAACAAACCTCCACTCGCACCATTCACCTGGAATGTTCGCCTTTTGAACGAAAAAAAGGGTGTTCTCACTAGTGATTATTCACGGGAGATTATCACTCCGGCCTATTGGAGAGATTCAAACACTGGAGTAATTCCTTGCACAACGAGGGGGTTTTAACAGCTCTTTTGCTTTGCAAGGACGATACTCAGACTTGGGGTTATTCTTAAGGGTTCGTACGAGCCCCACATCGTGTTTGCCTTTTGCCCTGAAATCAGTTGGGACCCTTCTTAATCTTGGGTCCGAGACATCTACCATAGGTAAACGCCAGACTACCCTCCTGGCGGGGATAACCTGGACTGCTCTATCTGCCTGTGTTAGCCAATTTAGTTTCTTTCTATGCGTCCTTATAACTGCATTGAAGCAGATACCCACATCGACCCTGAAGATACAATCTTTCGTTTTTTGTGCCTGTCGTACCCATGATCCCAAACTCTGGCACCTGTCGCTGGATGCCTTCACTAATGATCCGTGTGGAAAAGAGCCTTCCACATGAAAAAAACAGTGCACAATTGCCGTCACAAATACTAAAATAAGTTTAAACGGACTGCACATCTGTGATCATTCCAATGAAATTCGCACCATAAAAACTGATCTGGTTTAACCAACCTCCTGAACGAACCCTTCTCTTATGATTTGTCAGGACCATCGCGGTGTATGTATGCTGTGCAGTGCAGCATATCTCCAGCAAGAAAATCGTTGTTAATGGGATTAACATGGATACTTGCTTCCTGGGTGAGTGAATCGCTCACTGAACCTATCGCTCTCTGACATGCATCAGGGGTTGTGACTCGTATTTTCAAGGCTGCACTGTTAAATCTTCTTTTTGCATTACCTGCAAGCCCGTCTGGGTACTGCGCAAATTCGACCCCAGTCTCACTATGAGATCCCGAGCTATCATATTTCAAGAACATAATTCCGATAACAGAAATGAGAATTGGAACGTTTCCCCATTACTGGTTTTACATAATAGGGGTGCGGTAAATCTCTCTCGTGTCACGAATCCTGACGCACCCATTGCGTTCAGCAAGCTTCCACTCATCTTTATTTGCGTCGACTCTCTGAACTGCCTTGATTTAAGAACTGAATATGTTGTCCCTTTATTGCCAAAAAGGTAGCAGGTGCACCTTCCACATATAACATAGATGTAAGCATTGACTGATATGCATCATCATTGTACTGAAAATATAGTTCACGCTTAGCAAACTCAGTGTTCAATATACAGGTGGCACATGTTTCTGTGCCAATTAGGTTCGTAGAAGAGATTAGCATAAGCGAGTATTCGTTGCCAAACATACAGCAAAGAGCCTTACCTGTAACTTTGGGGCTGCCCACCTCCACCTCAGCCTTCGTCCTTTAGTCACCCTGCTGCCCAGCTCACAGGGCCGATTGAGGCTGCCTGTGTGTGCACTGCATCACTCAGTGGTTCATTGTTCTGCAAACAAAGCACCCGCAAGATTTACCTATTCCAGCTCCTCCTTTCACGTAGCACCTACTTCCAACGGCTGGGCAACAATTTGCATCAAGGAAGCTGAGCTTTATGTGCTTGCTATTCCGTCTTTAATTTCCGTATATTCTTCTCTTGGGCCAGAAAGCTTTCAGGATGTAACGCGTGGAGTTCCATCAAATTCAGGTTTCCCGTGTCCTCGGTAATACGTAGGCAAGACGCCTCATGTAACGGGCGCCTGATAGGTTTCACATATTCCCTCTAAAGTATAATTCGCTTCCTCTTATCAACACTTCAAGGTCAGTGGCCAAAAACATTCGAGTTCCTTTCCAGATGTGGAGGTGTTTTTTTCTCATTCCTTGACTGTTGATATGGCCGTTTGCTGGCCTTGTAAGTCTGCTATTTGTTCGGTTTAAATTTACATAGTTTTTCTTTCTGTCTGCAACACATGCCCTCTGCAAAGTCAGGCCCTTACTTCTTTGTTTTCTTGTGCTTTTATTGGTTTCAAAATAAATGTTAATTTACCATTGCAATGGACATCACATTATTTTCACAGGTCGGTGCAACATCGAGGGCCGAAGTGCCTGTACTGCACTGTAACGTTCTATGTTGTAAGCTACGTTTCTTGCTGGTTTCCGATGTCTCTCCTCACTGTGGAAAATTCCAGACACATCTTCCAGTGACTTGTCTGCACTTCATTCAATCCAGGCAATTGTATTTCCTGATGAGAATGTGATCTCTCTCCAATGGAGAGAGGAAAACAGAGTCGGTGACGAAGCTGAAATCACTAAAGTTCTGTCCAGAGTCAACAAAAATCACCCCGGTCTTCCAGTGTCCTGTCACTTCAACATTGCATTGTATACCCAAGCCATCATTCCAGTCTCTGGTCTGCTGCAGTTCTC
Source organism: Hemiscyllium ocellatum (assembly GCF_020745735.1). Taxonomy (NCBI): domain Eukaryota; kingdom Metazoa; phylum Chordata; class Chondrichthyes; order Orectolobiformes; family Hemiscylliidae; genus Hemiscyllium; species Hemiscyllium ocellatum. The sequence continues at coordinate 4,544,670 of NC_083418.1, forward strand.
CTTCAAGGCACAGCGCAAGCTGGAAGATAGGCAACTCATTTTATGCTGAAAAAACATGCAGCCTTCAGGACCCAACATTGAGTTCAATCATTTTGGATTCTGTCCGCCCTCTTCCACATTCTTCATCCAGCCGTACATCCCATCAGTTCCGAACACGAATCGTTGGACTCGAAACGTTAACTCTCCTTTCTCATCATAGATGGACAAGGGCTTCTGATTTTGTTCAGGCATTTTGGTCTTTCTTCAAAGAACACATTTTTTCCGTTGTAATCGCAAGACTGCAGGAGCTGTCTCATTGCAGGAGGAGACGTTCACAGGAGATGAAAATAATGCTAAGGGCTGGACCATTCCCATTGTGAAGGTAGACAAGCTAAGCTGGGGCTGTGTAACTAAGCGCAGAGTAGGCTGAGCGAGAAACTGATTAGCATGCACATATTATGAAGGCGATAGATACGTATGGCAGGAATAAGGCTGTTATGGGAAGGAATATAAAGCAGTAACATAGATGAAAAGCAGGAGATAAGCGGTTGAGAGGAGATTTAGGAAGAACGCTTTCACCCATAGAGTGATGTTCATCTGAATTTCCTTATCTGAACGTGTGGTAATGCTAAATGTCATGAAGACATTTCAGCCGTATGTAGCCGAACACTTGAAGATCCAGAGCACACGTGGATAAGGACCAGATACTGGAACGTGTGACGAGGCCAGACAGACGTGAGATGGGTGTCCCGAATGAAATGGTTCTGAGGCAAACGTTTGTCCATAAATCTGGGTGAGGCCGCGACTCTGTGATGCAATGGAAAGTGCGTTGAATTTCTATGACTTTGTTAAGACTGCCATTCAAAAGTTGTGGGTGAAAATCTCATCAGATTCGAGTTTTATCTTATGGTTTAAAAGGTGTTCAGACCAGACTCAGCGGCTTATCTGTGAAACGTATAACATTTATGCGGAAACCCAACTATTTCGAAATGCAACATTTTCCTCTCAGAGATGAGCAATTTCGAGGTCTATTTATGATAGATATCGATAGATACGTGGTAGCCACTGGGCAACACGATGATATGGATAAACGGGAAAAAGACAAAAAAAGTGCTGTGTGAGCGATGATGGTACAGAATGGCGTGGTGGGGCAGGAGCGGTGTTAAGAACGGCTGACTTCTACTCCTTTCTTCTTGTGTCTTTTCTGGCCCAGGTTTTAAGCAATCACAATGAGAACAATGTGAATCTACACCAATGGATATTTTTGTCTCACCTCCACCTCCATTTTCACGATTTATAAAATCCATGCCACGTGCATGGATGAAGTAATGCAGAAGATTGTTGACGTTGTGTACAGTGTGGGTCATTGTGCCGTATCAACATTCCAAAGGATGCTGGTGTAGCATAAGTAAATCGAATTCTCTGACGAATTCATGCCGATAGAAGGAAAAATCCCAGTACAGTGGCGACATAACATTGCCTGTGATCAACGGAGGAAGCCAAGGTAAATGAACACAGAATTCAATAATGTCTATTTTCACCACATTTCACAATGTCATCTTCCTGAACCTGATGTTCCATAATCGATGATCCATCATCAGTATAACCTCCTATGCGCTGTGTTTCATTTCAGATCTTCAGCAAAAAAGGAGTAATTGGTTTGAGGGGCCCGGTGGTAAGATTAGTAGCCATTGGTCATCAGTACACGGTAGCTCCGGTGGTGCAGATCGTCAGTTTGCTAACTTGCACGACAGAATGGAAATGCGGAAGTTGCCAAAGTTGCACATTCGGTTCTCGCCAGGTGTTGGTTTAACTGATAGTGACCAGCGATGACTGCAACTTCAAGCTGAAGAATAGTTCAAACACCGAATATTACACAGCAATAAAGTTCATTTTGGTCCGAACTTTGCACCGACCTGTGATACAAATCTGAGTAGTATTTTACCAGTGTAAGCCATAAGTTTACACAATGAATATTTAATTGCCCTGAAATTTGTTGAATCTACGACTGTTGAAGGCAAGGCATTCAGCACCCTTACTACTCTCTGAGAAAGGAACCTACCTCGATATCTATCACCCTCAATTTACATCGATGTGTCCTTGTGCCAAAGTTACCATTTGAAGAAAAATGCCTTCACTGTCCAACTTATGGCAACTTCTGATCATCTATGTCTCTCTAAATTCACCCTTCAAACTTCTTATCGCTATCAAAAACAGCCTCAAGTCCCTCAACCTTTCCTCGTAAGACCATCTCTTCATAGAAGGCAACATCCTAGAAAATGTCCTTTGCTCCCTTTCCAATGCTTTCACATCCATCGTATAATGTGGCGATCAGAACTGCACGCAACTCTCCAAGGGTGGCCACACCAGTGAATTTCTGGAGCTCCAAAGTGATAACTTCGCTCTGAAACTGAATCCCTCTCCCAAGAAAAAACTAACACACCGTGCTCCTTGCAAACAAACCTGTCAACATGGGTGGTAACGTTCCGAGTTTTCTATACATGGGCACCGAAATCGCTCTGCACATCTAAACTTCCAAGAATATTACAATGAGCCAATAACTCTTTGTTCTTATTGCTCCTTCCAAAGTAAATGATCTTACACTTTTCCACATTAAACTCCATTTGCCTCCTCTGAGGTCAGCTCTGCAAATTATCCATGTCCCTCTGAAACCTTCAGCAAGTATTGGCACTATTGACAATTTCGTCGAGCTTAATATCATCTGCAAATTTATGAATTCATCATTCCATGCCCTAATCCAGGTCATTTATAAAAATGACAAGTAACAATGGACGCAAAAGGAGCCTTGTGATACACCATCAGTAACTGAACGCCATGATCATCATTTCCCATGAGCTGCCACACTCTATCTTCTTTCAGCGAGCTAATTTCTGATCCAAACCCCTAAACCATCCTCAATCCGATGACTCTGTATTTCATGCAACAGCCGACAGTGCCTTACTAAAAACCATATCCACCACATCAACCACTTTACTCTCATACACCGGTTTGCTCACTTTCTCAAAGACCTCAATGAGGTTTGTGAGGCACTAATGACATAAACACTGACTAAATAAAGCTCATCGTTAAAAGTTCTGCAATCTCCTCCCACGATTCGCAAAGAATCCTCAGATACATCCCATCAAGTCCAGGGGACAAACCTATTTTTAGACTTTCAAGAATTGCTAACAACTCCTCTTTATGAATGTCAATTTCATTTATTCTATTAGGTTGCATCTCAATACACTCTTCGACAACATCGTCTTTTTCATTTTTGATATGATAAAAAAAAACATACAGCGCCTCTGCTATCCTTGCACTCCGCTAACAACTTTGTACTTCTGTTCTTGACAGGCCATAATCATATGCGAGACATTCTTTTATTCTTGCATTACCAATTGAAAATTTCAAGATTTTCATTGTTTCTGCCAGACAAAGACTTCTCATGTCTCCTCATAGCTCGAAGTAGTTCTCTCTTTCGGCCCTTCCTGGTTAGCCTTTAATTCTCAAGTGTCCTACCTCAGCATTCATATCTCATGTTTACATACGCCTCCTTCGCCTTCTTGACAAGAGATTCAACTTCTGCAGTAAACCCATCTCCCTGTGTCGAGTTCAGATTCCCTGCATGACGCAGACATACTAAGGACCTGCAGTACAGTTTCTCTGAACAAGCTCCATATTTCAGGTGTGCACAACCCCTGCAGTTACTTTCCACATGCAATGCGCCCTAACTCTTGCCTAATCGCATCATAATGGCCATTCTCCCCCCGATACCTCGTGCTCTGCAATACATACCTATTCCTATCCCTCACTAAACAAACATAACCGAATTGTGACCACTATCAACAAAGTGCTCACTTACCTCCAAATAGAACAGCTGGCTTAGTTCATTACCCAGAACCAAATCCAATGTGTCTTTGCGTCTTGTTGGCCTGTCTACATGCTGCATCAGGAAACCCTCCTGCAAACATTGGACAAAAACTGACCGATCCGAGGTACTCAAACGATAACATTTCCAATCAATATTTGGAATGTTCAAGCTCCCCATAACAACTACCCTGTCACTTTCGTTCCTATCCAGAATCATCTTTGCAATCTTTTCCTCCAAATATCTAGAACATTTTTGTGGTGACCTCTCCATTCCTGATTCTAATCTCAGTCCATCCTACCTCAGCAGATTCAGTAGCGTCCTCACCAAACACCCTTATTGCTACCATAGAACTGTCCTTGGCGAATAATGCCATAACTCCCCCTCCGAAACGACCCTCCTGCTCTTACTGAAAATCGAAAATGAGGTACAAGGAACAACCATTTCCGTCAGTCCTCCGTTCATGTCTCTGAAATGGCCACATCATAGAAGTCCCAGATTTCAACCCATGACACTTACCTTATCCCAGATGCTTCTGGCGTTGAAGTAAATACACTTCATGCCACCTTCATCCTTGCTAGTACACTCTTGTAAACCTGAAAAGCTATTTATGACATAACCACTCACAACCACCTGCAAACCAGCACACAATTTAGCTTTCCACTCCGCTGCTGAATTCGTTCAAACCATCATGAAGAGCTTTTGCAAATTACCCCTCAGGATAGTGGTACCCTTCTGGTTCAGGTGAAGATCTTACTTGTAAAGGTTAATCGACCCCAGTATGAGCCACAACTATCCAGGTATCGGTATCTCTCCCTCCTGCACCATCCTTGGAACAAAATTTTCAACTGCTGTCTCCCTCCTCTTCACCACACTACGACGTAGAATGGGCAAATAGTCAGAGAGAATAACTCTGTTTGTTTTAGATTTAAGATGTCACCCTGGATTCCTGAAAGTCTGCCATACATCCACATCACTTTTATTACCTATGTTGTTGGAGCATATGTGGAGAACGACTTGGGGTTGCTTCCCCTCTCCCATAAGGATCCTGAAAACATGATGCGAGACATCACAAACCCTGGTAGCTGGGAGACAACCCACCAATCATGAGTCTGCCCTATATCCGCAGAATCTCAATCTGTTCCCATCGATATGGAGTCCCCAATAACAAATGCTCTCCTCCTCTCTCCCCTACCCTTCTGAGAAAAAAGGGGCAAGCACGGTACCAGAGACCTGTATCCCGTGGCTTACCACTCGTAAGTCATCCTGCCCAAAAATAACAAATATGGTATACTTGTTACTGAGGGGCAAGGACACAGCAGATGTCTGCACTGTCTACCTGTTAGCGTTTTGTCTCCCGACTGCATCCCATCTACCTATTTCTTGGATATGAAGTGTTACTGTCTCCCTATAACTCCGCTCAATTCCACTCAGACTCCAAAATGATCTTACATCCACCTACAGTTCCAAATCGCAGTTGCCAAGAAGCTGGAGTTGGGGTGCAGTTCCCGCAGACGTGGATATCTGGGACATTATTGATGACCCTTACCTCTCACATTCTACAGGAAGAACATTCAGATGCCCGGCCATCCATTCATAATATTGTCCACATGCACACACGCCTATATATATATATATATATATACACACACATATACACACACACACACACACACACATACACACACACGTATGCATGTATTTAAAAATGTGCGTGCACTTGCTTGTATGTGTGTGTGTGTGTGCATATATATTTAAAAGTTGCAAAAGAGCGTTGATTGAAAAGGCATTTATTCTTATAAAATGATTTCGTGGAGTACTATTTCCTTGGGAAATACCTCAGTTACTTACAACCAGCAGAACTACTCCCTGAGTGAATATCCATCTCTCAAAAGAGATACAGAGGTGACGTTTGAAGTCGATTGACGTTTTGCATATCGGGGATCATGTGCTGCGTTAAATTCTGGAAAGGATGTTTAGTTCGTTTCATGTTACTAATTTTGCTGCAACCTCGCACAGGCCATTAAAACAATCCAAAAAGGATTAGATGTATCTCATTGGACAGTGTTGCCGGCAAAACTGGAACCGACGTGATAAAGATGTTTGAAGTACTGTTAGGATTCAAACAGCAACATTGTTCGAATCTTGACACTGGATATTTTGGGGTGAGATGGGTGAGCAGCAAATGGTCTCTCTCCCCTATCTGTGATTGCAGGCAAATGTCCAATGCAACAAATGAAAACAAATGGTGCATCCCATCGACAGGACAGTTCCAACTCACTATAGTATAATTTCGCTTTGTTTGTCGCCTTTGTATAAAGGATTGGGTGAGTGGGGAGATCAGGATTCTGATGGTAAGCTGAGACATTGCAAGAATTAATCTCACGCTGTTGACATCACTTTATATCATAATCCAGTTATGCAGCAAACTAAGCTCACCGACTTCCATTTAGTGCTGAGTTAACAGAAACAGTTCAGTTCTTTTACAACTTATGGAAGTTCACGTAGAACAAGCTGCTAAAGCTTTCTTCACAACCAGTACTTTCTATACTTAGTCGTACTCAGTTTCAGGTGTTATGTGGTTTCTTTACAATTAACGTTAACCAATTAGAAAGTGTGTACCTAACCTGTACCCGATTGCGCCGCCCAGACTCCCTATTCACTCATTATGATTCTGCACGCATTTGGACAAATATTTTATAATCAGCTTCTCACACTTTTTTTTCTGAAAAAAAAAGTCACTTTCAATTTCAATTACTGTAGAATTGAAAAAAAAAGTGCTCCAAACTTTTCCTTATCCTTCATCATTGGTTTTGAAGTTCGAAAGTCTCGTTATAGATCTATCTGAATGAAGGATTTTCCCTCCAAGACTCTCACCAAGTTCGCATCATCTGGAAACCTTCCATATGGACGCAATTCAGGGTTGCCTGGTTTCACTCCACATGATCTATTCGTCTGTTCCACCATCCCATGAAACCCTGCCTTGTCTTTTCTCATGACGTTATCCTCCACTACTTCGTTGGCTTCCTTTGCATTCTTTTTTGTTGCCCAGTAGACGCTGTCCATTCATCCTCACGTCTTTTGATTCCAGTCATCGCCATCCATGTCTTTTATCATCTCTTTATATCCCAGGGAAGTCCATCTTGAGAAAGGATGCTGTTCCAATACAACACATGAAAACCTGCTCGAATGGTGTATACTGTCACTAACAGAGTAGGGAAGATGGGAGTAGTTCAGTCACAGGTGAATCACTGACTGGGAAATGACTGTTTTTCCTCACTTTTCACCCCTCTCCGAACATGTGCTAAAATAACACAGGAACAACACAGGAATGCCTACAGTTAAGAAACTGGCAATTTGATGCAACAACTTCACACCGATCCTCCAGGGATTAACCCTCACAGAACAATTCCTTACCCTATTACTCTTCTTTTGTTCCTGAATAAGGCATCTTCCTGACAGTCGACCCATTAGGAGTCAAACCATGTCTCTGGCTCTGTGTGTCAGCAGTGCTAACCAGTGAGCCACCTTGCGGCCCTGCAGCAATATTGAAAGGCACATGCAGACGCGTGTAAAATGCGTTTCCTGTCAAAATGGTCTGCTTTAGTTGTTGGCCTCATCAGGAACAATAATTCTGATTCCCTGACCAGGCAATGAACCCAAACCACAGCGGTGATAGTGCTGAATTGTAACCACTAGTTGACATTTTGGACGGCAGGTGCAATTGCATCGTCTCTTAACAGCAAAGCTATTTTTTTTCAGCGATGAGACGTTTCTTCAAAAAAACTATTCGTGACACCGAGCTTTTACAGCACAGAATAATGCATTATGTCAATGCCAGTCCATCAAACATCCATCCATTTTCATTTCCGGTTTCCAGTAGCCAGCAGCCTGACGTTTTTTTTTAGACTTACAGTGTGGAAACAGGCCCTTCGGCCCAACAAGTCCACACCAACCCGCCGAAGCGCAACCCACCCATATCCCTACATTTACCCATTACCTAACACTACAGGCAATTTAGCTTGGCCAATTCACCTGACCCGCACATCTTTGGACTGTGGGAGGAAACCGGAGCACCCGGAGGAAACCCACGCAGACACGGGGAGAACGTGCAAACTCCACACAGTCAATCGCCTGAGTCGAGAATTGAACCCGGGTCTACAGGCACTTCTGAAGTATTTATCTCAAAGAGATGTTCCCTGCAAAGGTTTAATCTCAAATGAAGCAGCGAATGAGACTGAAGTCGATTCTATTTTATTTGTTCATGAGCCGCGGGACAACTGAACCACATTTTCAACCAAAGGGGGAAATATTCAGACAAACCTTGTGAGAGTGACAAAGGCCTGAGGAGAGGCCAACATCCAGAAAATGAGGAATTGAACTGTTTGCCTCTTCTTTCTTCACTTCGGGCTTTAAAACCTGATTCTGTTTACATAAGCAAATGAGTAAACAGGCAGGCGACTGTTGTTGGAGGACTGGCACAGCAGTGAATATTTGGTATATGCTAATCGTAGAATTCTCCACCTGTTGAGGTAGCCTGGCTCGCTGTGCTCTTCCTGCCTCCGACCTCTTTCATTTGGATTCCAGCGGATTCTTGCCTCTGCATAAGGAATGAAAGCATTCAACCGCTTCGTTGTATGTTTTCCTCCCCCATTATTTCACCGTTATTTTACTGCTTCTCGTGTATCTCGTTGTTCTTCCGGCGAAACTAAAGCATTCTTTGCATCAGAAGCTTAGCATCCATATGTTGCTCGAAGTAGAAACACAGACGTGGACGTAGAAACTCAAGCAGATGAGGCCTGTTATGTGGGGAAAACCACTTTACGATATTCCCTCAGAAATAATTTCAAGCAACATGGAGAATGCTTCTGTGAATATTTGCTGCACAGTCGTAAACAAATTCAGCAAGGGCCAACGGACATTCGAATACACGACCATTAGTTTAAACAACCAATGCTCTAACCTCGAGCTATGGAGCCATCGACAAGGGCAATGCTGTTTCTGACTGACAGAAAATGATGAACGCAGGCAGAGCAAATTCGGTCGTCCGAGATTCGTGATGCAAGCTTCGTTTTCTGTTTTAAAATACTGCTTGAAACCCTTTTCTTTGATCGCTTGTTTGATATAACACTTTGTGAGCTTCCCAATATCTCATAATGTGACTGGAATCAAAATTTGTTTAAACTTCCTCCAGAGGAAAAGCTTTGAAGTTTCCATTATGTGAAAGGCACGATGTAGTATTGATATCAAGTAATTGCCCTGCATTTCAACAAAGATTACAGCTTTTCTTCTTCTGTTGTTGACTAATTCCTTTCCGATAGCATTGTGCAATTTGCATACTGAAGAGATTTCACAATTTATGACCTTGGTAGATGAAGTTTAGGTACCAAACGTGGAACAGTTCAAATTGAACATACTCCAAAGGTTTGAATTCCAGGGAATGCAGGTATCTGAGAGTGCGTTTGAAAATAAAATCATAAGTGTCGTGTTCGCTGGCTGGGCTGCCATTTATTGAACAGAACTAATTGCTCTTGAGTGGGTGGAGTACTTGACAGTAATAGATAGATCGAACACAGTCACGAGATTTGCAGAAATGATGAAAATGTTGGAATTTAGCTGCCCGGTTATGGGTGAACAACCCTTGTTGTCAATACTACCATGTGCAGCAGAGTTGTTGAAAGATCTCAGGATTACATCTTCAGGTGAATAACCCGCAATCCGTGCCCTTCCAACATATGGGAGCCCATGTGGAAAGATACAGCTGTGAAGGCCGCAGTGCACTTTTGGGAAAATGGGCAGTGGTAAAACTGCCATTCAGGTAAGCAACATTAAAACACTGAACTGAACGCAAGTACACCCTTGAGTAGAGGCAGAGGGAGTTAGTCCAGAGCAGAGAGGGAATTTGAGAGGACGGATGGAAGTATGTTACTAACGTTTAATGCAAATGAATGTATGAGAGTTTGAATTATAGAAGAGCGGAGACGTGGAAAAGTTAATTATGTTAATGACGTGCAAGTAGGCTGACATGGTGACGATGGTGATATGTGGTTGAAAACACATCACGCAGTAAAGGATGTCTCGTTCTGACTCCGACAGTTGGCAGGGAGAAGATTGAATCAGTGGCGAGGCATTTTCTCCTCACACATGGTCAATTATGCTTTCCAGTTCATCTCATCCATTTACCGCAACTCCATTCTCAAAGCCCATCTCTCCAGCCAGGACAAGGACAGAGCTCCCTTATTCATCATTTTAAATTCCAGCAAACTCCGCAGACATCATGTCATTCTCTGACATTTCCACCACCTGAAAATGAACGCCACTGGCTAAAATGTGTTTCCCTCCATACCCCTATCCGCATTCTATAAATATCATTCCCTCTATGACTCCCTTGTGAAGTGTACGCCCCCTGCACCCACCAAACCACCCTCCCCTCCCACTCCTTCCAACACGGTATTTGCAAATTCTTCACTCACACCTCCACTCTGTCGCAGACCCCAAAGGAGCATTCCACATCCATGAGAGTTTCACCTGCTCTTTCACACATGCTATTGAATGTATCCATTGCTCCTGATGCAGTCTACCTATATTGCGGTAACAGGATACCTAATTAGAGACCGCTTCAGAAAACACCCCATGGACACCCGCAACAAACAACACCACTGACCCCTGGCCGAACACTTCAAGTCTCCCTTCCAATCGGCCAAGTTCATGCAGGTCCTGAGCTTCCACCGCTCTCGTGACCTGTCTCCACACAGTCAAAATAACTCAGCTGCTGAACGGCAGACCAACACCACTCTGTCAATTTAACTCACACAGGGTGAAGCAAGCTGACCCCACTTTGTCAATATAATTCACCCTGGGAAGCGCAGACTGACCCAACTTGTTCAATGCTACACACCCAGGGAAGAGCAGACTGACGCCATTATTTCAATGTACCTCACCCGGCGAAGAGCAGACTGACCCCATACTGTCAATGTAACTAACTTAGGAAAGAACAGATTGACTCCACTATGTAGATGTAATCGCCCGGGGAAGAGCAGACTGACCTTACTCTGCCTTTTCACCTCACCCAGTGAACAGCCGACTGACCCAAACAATCCACGTAACACTCCAGGGAAGATTAGAATGACACAACTCGTTCAATGTAACACAAACAGAAGAAGAGCAGACTAACGCCACATTGTCAATGAAACTCACTGCGGGAAGTGCAGACTTGTCCCATTCTGTCAATCCAACTCACTGAGGGTAGAGCAGACTATCCTCACTCTGGCAATGTAACACACACGAGGAAGAGCAGACTGATCACATTCTGTCAATGTAATACACCCAGAGCAAAGCACACTGACGCCAATCTGTAAACTAAATCACCCAGAGAAGAGCAGACTGACCCCATACTGTCAAAGTAATTCAACCAGGGAAGAGCAGAATGAACCACTCTGTCTGTGTCATGCACGAAGTGAAGAGTAGACTGACCTACTCTGTCAATGTAATTCACCCAGGGAAGAAGAGACTGACACATCTCTGTCAATGTAATTCATCTAGAAAAGAGCAGACTGACGCCATACTGTCAAAGAAACGCTCTCAGGGAAGAGCAGACCGACTCCACTCTGTCAATGTAACTGTCCCAGAGAAGAGAGGACTGATCCCACTCTAGTAAGGTAACTCATCCTGAGAAGAGCAGACTGACTCCACCCTGACAATGTAACTCACCCAGAGAAGTGGAGACTGGCCCACTCCGTCAATGCCACTCACCCAGCGAAGGGCGTTCTGAACACAGCCTGTCAATGCACTTCAACCAGGAAATTGCAGACTGACCATACTATGTCGAAGAGAACACTGACCCCATTCTTTCTGTTTGAGTCTTCAACGAAAGAGAATCCTGACACATCTCAGTCAAAGTAACTCTCTGGGAAGAGCAGGCGGAGCCCACTTTGCCAATGTATCTCACTGAGGGAAGAGCAGACCGAGCTTACTTCATCAATGTCACGAACTCAGAAAGGAGTTGTCTGACGCCACTCTGTCAATGCAACTGACCAAGTTAAGAACAGATTGTACCCACTCTGTTAATTTAGCTCACAGAGGAAAGAGCAGACTGACACCATTCTGCTAATGTAACTCACTCAGGGAAGAGCAGACTGAACCCACTCTGACAGACCCCAGACTCTACAGGTACTTCAGCCAGGGAAAAGCAGACTGACACCACAGGTTCAGTGCAAACCACCAAGGGAGGAGCTGACTGAAAAACTCTGTCGACTTATCTCATCCAGTGAAGAGTAGACTGACCACATGCTGCCTATGCCCAACAACCAGGGAAGAACAGACTGAACCCACTCTGTCTCTGTCACTTGACCAAGGAAGAGCAGATTGAACCATTCTGTCAATGTAACTCAGCCAGGAAAGAACAGACTGACGCGACGCTGTCGATGTTACTCATTCAGGCAAGAAAAGACTGATGCTAATCTGTCAATGTAATTCAATCGGGGACGAGCAGACTGACCACATACTGTCTAAGTACCTCATCCAGGGAAGGCAGGTTGACCCGCTCTGTCATTGAAACTCACTCGAGAAAGAGCAGACTGACCCGGTCCCTCAATGTCACTGAACCAGTGAAAAGCAGACTGACTTCAGCATGTAAATTTAATTGATCCAGGTAAGAGCAGACAAACGCCAATCCGTCACGATAACTCACTCAGTAACGAGCAGACGTAAACCACTCTGTTAATGTAACTAACCCAGTAAAAATCAGACTGATACCAACCTGTCGATGTAACTCACCCACACTGTAAATATAACACAGCCATGGAAAAGCAGACATACGCCACACTGTCAATGTAACTCGGTCAGAGAAGGACAGTCTGACTCCACTTTGACAATGTAACTCACCCAGGGAAGAACAGACTGACCCACTCTGCCAATGCAAGTGACCCAGGGAAGAGCGGTCTGAAATCAATCTGTCAATGCAACTCAGCCAGGAAATTGCAGTCATACAGCATTCTGTCAATATAAGCCATCAATGGAAAAGCAGACTGACACCACTGTGTCAATGTAACTCACTCAGGGAAGAGCAGGCAGACCCCACTCTGTCAATGTAACTCCACCCGGACAGAGAAAGATGACACCACGCTATCAATGAAACTCACACAAGAAAGAGCAGAATGACGCCACTCTGTCAATGAAACTAACTGAGGGAAGAACAGATTCTGTCAATGAAACACTCGCAGGGAAGATAAGCCTGATCTCCCACTGTCAGTGTAACTCACCCAGAGATGAGCAGGCTGATCCCATTCTGTCTATGTTACTCACCTAGGGAAGAGCAAAGTGAACCCACTCTCAATGTAACTCGCCCAAGGAAAGGCAGACTGAACCCACACAATCTATGTAACGGATACAGCGAAGAGAGAACTGCATTCTTTATGGTTATCTCACCCAGGGAAGAGTGACTGCCACGACTCTGTGAAAGAAAAAAGCCAACGGAAGAGCAGACTGGCTCCAAACTGTTACAGTAACTAATCCATGGAATAATAAACAAACCGCAGGCACTGAATTTACCCCTTACAGAAAAGAGCAGACTGACCCCATTCTGTGAATCTCAATCATCTAGGGAATAGCAGACGGACCCCATTCTGTTCAGGTAACTCGCCCAGTTAAGAGCAGACTGACCTCACGGTATCAATGTAACTCAACCAGGAAATTGTAAACTGGCGCCACTCTGTCAACGTAACTTACCGGGGGAAGAGTAGACTGACCCCAGTCTGTCAGTGTAACTCATCCAGGGAAGATAAGACTGACTCGTCTCTGCTAACGTAACTCACAAAGGGAAGAGCACACTGACCGCACTCTGTGAATGTAACTCACCCAGAAACGAGCAGACTGACCCCATTCTGTTAAGGTTACTCACCCAGGGAAGAGCATACGGACCCCACTCTGTCAGTGTGCATCAACCAGAGGAGAACAGACTGACCTCACGCTGTTGAAGTAACTCAAAGAGGAAATTGCAGACTGATGGCACTCTGTCAATCTAAGTCAACCAGGAAAGAGCAGACTGACACCACGCTATCAATAAAACTCACACAGGGAAGAGCTGGCTGATCTCATTATGTCTATGTCACGCAAGTCAAGAAAGAGCAGATTTGTCCGATTCTGTCAATGAAACGCATGTATGAAGACGAAACTGACCTCATTCTGTCAAAATAACTCAGCGAGGGGAGAGCAACCTGATCCCATTCTGTCTATGTCACTCACACACGGAAAAGCAAACTAAACCCACATTGTCAATATAACTTACTCAGCGACAACAGTGCTTGAAACCATACTTTCTGTTGAACTCACTCAGGGAAGAGCAGACTCCACCATTCTGGGAAATTAATGCACCGAGGGAAGACAAAAACTCGACCAGTGAAGAACATACTGACACCACGCTATCAAAGAAACTTACCCGTGAAAGAGCAAACTGACGCCACTCTGTCAATGTAACTCACCCAGGGTAGAACAGCCTGACTCCAGACTGTCCAAATATCTCATTCCGTGAAAAGTAGACTAACCGTACTCTGTCAATGTAACTCACTCAGGGAAGCGAAGACTGACCCCAACCCACTCAGTGTAACTCAGCAGACTAATCCCATATGGTCAATATAAGTCGTTCACTGAAGAGCAGTCTGACCCCACTCTGTCAATTTAATTCACATAGGGAAGATCAGACTGATCCTATTCTTTCTATGTCACTCACCCAGTGAAGAGCACACTGCCAATGCAACTCGCCCAGGGAAGAGCAGACTGAACCCACACTGTCTGCATAAATTATCGAGCGACGAGAATACTGATCCCGGTCTTTCAGTTTAATTCACGCAGTGAAGATCAGACTGTCACCACCCTGTTAAAGCAACTCGCCCAGGGAAGTGCAAACTGATCTTACTCTATCTGTGTAACTGACCCAGGGAAGAGCAACTCACGCTATTCGGTGAATGTATCTCGCTCAGGGAAGGACAGCTTGACCCCTCTCTGTCTATGTAACCTACCCAGGAAAGAACAGACTGAGCAATCTGTCTCTAAAATTCCATAACAAACCTCTGAAGTACATCCTATCCAGAACCTCTCCACTTCCCTGTCTGTGTAACCGTGAATGTTCCATGGCTATTCCAAATAACCTGCAAACGCTTAGAATGTGGCAGCAAACCAGGGCGCTGGCGCAAAAACTGGACAAATGTGCAAACTTCACTCAGGCAGTCACACGAATCTGGAATGGAAACCAAATCCAACAGTAATCATGATTAGAAAATGTCTGAATAGAAACCTCGCAAAAAGAATAGCGCCCCTGTGTGCGGCAATGATTTTGAGTATTAATTAAGGCCCTCTTATTGTAATTACATTCCATTTTCGTCACTTCAAAGCTTTTTCACAGATCACACACTTGTTCTTTTTTAGAATGAACGGGGAAGCTCTTCTCGATGAATTAAAAAGTGTAGTTTGTTTCCTAGAATGAATGGCTTAATCTGAACAGATGTAATGATTCGACAAAACTCCGCACATTGAATGAATATGTGCAGTTTCCTTCATTGAACCAATGCGTTAAGCTCGAGACAGTGAGTAAATGAGATAAGCTGAACTCATTGAATTAACACGTACACTTTGTTTGACTGAATGAATGAGTTAAGCTTGATACATTGAAAGAATGAGAGAAGGTCTACTCATTGAATTAACAGGTGAGCTGTGTTTCATTGAATGAATGAGTGCCGTCTGATTCATTGAATGAATGACTGGAGTTTTTTTCATTTAATCACTGATTAATGTTTGATAATTGCATCAGGGATTGACGTTTGATTCAATAAAGGAATGAATGTAAAATGTTTCTTTGAATGAAAGCGTTAAAGTCGAGACATTGAATAGATGAGAGAAGCTGTACTCATTGAACTATCACTTCCTTGTCTGAATGAATGAGGTAAACTTGACATATTGAATGAAGGGAGAAGCTCTATTCATTGAATTAACAAGTGTTATAAGCTGAACTCATTGCATTAACATGTGCAGTTTCTTTGACTGATTGAATGAGTTATGCATGACATATTGAATGAATGGAGAAGCTCTTCTCCTTGAGTGAACTAGTGTGGTTTGTTTCCTCAAATGAATGGCTTAAACTGAACAGGTGGAATGATTGGACGAAGCTCCACACATTGAGTGAATGTGTGCACTTTGCTTCATTGAATCAATACGTTAAAGTCGGTGCAGTGAATGAACGAGAGAAGCTCTACTCATTGAATTACTGTTTGTGTAGTATATTCCAAAGATTGAATGCGTGCAGTTTGTCTCATTGAACGAATGCGTTAAACTGGTGGCAAGGAATGAATGAGAGAAGCTCTACACATTTGGTGAACACGTACAGTTAGCTTCATTGAAAGAATGAGTCAAGCTTGACACATTGAATGTCTATTCATTGAATTCACAAGTACACTCTATTTGATTGAATGAATTTGTGTAGTTTGCTTCATTGAATAAATGTATTCTGCTCGTGGCATTCAATGATTGGCAGAAACAATACTGTTTGGAGTCGCAGGTGCTGTGTGTTTTACAGAATGGATAAGTGCAGTTCGGTTCATTGATTGAATGAATGCAGGTTGATTCACTAAATAAATGTGTTTATTTTCATTGAATCAAAGTTTCATTGAAGTTTCATTGTAGTTTTATTCAATGAATGAATCAACGCCGTTTGTCTCATTGAATGAATGTGTTAAAACATAGCATTGAATGGATAGTAAACGGTCTACTCATTGTATTAATACGTGAACTGTGTTTCGTTGAATGAATTGTTCCAGTTTCATTCATTGAATCAACGCAGTTTGGTTCACGAAATAAATGACTTGAGTTTGTTTCATTGAATCAATGAGTCACGTTTGATTCATTGAGTCAGTGATTGAAGTTTGATTCAGGAATGAATGCAGTTTGTATCATTGAATGAACGACTGAAAAAAATCCAGTCATTCATTCAATGAATCAGACGGCACTCATTCATTCAATGAAACATACTCACGTGTTAATTCAATGAGTAGACCTTCTCTCCTTCTTTCAATGTGTCAAGCTTAACTCATTCATTCAGTCAAACAAGTCTACGTGTTAATTCAATGAGTTCAGCTTATCTCATTTCCTCACTGTCTCGAGCTTAACGCAATGATTCAATGAAGCAAACTGCCCACATTCATTCAATGTGTGGAGCTTCGTCCAATCATTACATCTGTTCAATTTAAGCCATTCATTCAAAGAAACAAACTATACTTTTTATTTCATCGAGAAGAGCTTCTCCATTCATTCTATGTGTCAAACATATTTCATTCATTCGTTCAAACAAGCAGCACGTAGTAATGCAATGATTTCAACTTATTTCATGACCTCAATATCTCGAGCGTAACGTTTTCATTCAATGAAACAAACTGCACGCCTTCATTCAGTGTTTGGAGCGTCGCCCAATCATTCCATTTGTTCTTTCGAGGAAACAAACTACACTTGTTAATTTAATGAATAGAGCTTCTCCCTTCATTCAATCTGTGAAGTTTAACTCATTCATTCAGTCAATCCAAGTGATGGTTCAATGAGTACAGCTTCTCTCATTTATTCAAAATCTCGAGCAGAACGCTTTCATTCAATGAAACAAATTACATTCGTTCTTTAATTGAATCGAACTTCAATCCCTGATACAATGATACAGACGTTAATCAGTGATTAAATAAGAAAACTCTTGTCATTTAATTAGTGACTCAAACTGTGTTCATTCATTCAATGAATCAGACGGCACTCATTCATTCAATGAAACACAGCTGACGTGTTAATTCAATGAGTAGACCTTCTCTCATTCTTTCAATGTGTTAAGCTTAACTCATTTATTCAGTCAAACAAAGTGCACGTTTAATTCAATGAGTTCAGCTTATCTCATTTACTCAATGTCTAGAGCTCAACGCTTTTATTCAAGGAAACAAACTGCATTCATTCTTTTGTTGATTCAAACGTCAATCACTGATGAAATGAATCAAACGTTACACATTGATTCAATTCAACAAACTAGTCATTTACTTAATGAATCAAACTGCGTTCGTTTATTCAATGCAACAAACTGCAGTAGTTACTTTAATGTAACACAGCCCAATGTTAATTCAATGAGTAGACCTTCTCTCAAATTGCACATATGCATTCACTGTTTGGACCGTCGTCCAATCACTCTCTCGGAGGAGCAGGTAAGGGATGTCTGGCGGTGTTTTTTTTTAAGTCACAGTGTAGTCCAGTTAATTTTTTTTAAACCGTTAAAATTTAAAGTTTTTTTCTAAGCGCCTCGCGGACCCGGAAGCTGGTGTAGCGGTAGCTTACCTGGGAAGGTTTTTTTCTCTATCAAAGCGCGCAGGCGAGGAACCCGAGGCACTACAGCCTCCCACCCGCCCTCCTCCTCTAACCTCATAATAAGACCCGTTGTGGTAAGCAAGTAAGTGCTGAATTTTGCTTGTTTGTTTCTTTAGACCTAGTTTTCTTTTTAACGTTTACATTTCAGAGGGATGGCAGTGAAGGCAGAGCAATGTTCCTCTTGCAAGATGTTTGAGTTGAGGGAAGCCATTTGCGTCCCTGCTGAATACACTTGCAGGAAGTGCACCCATCTCCAGCTACTCCAAGACCGTGTTGTGGAACTGGAGCTGGAGTTGGATGAACTGCGGATCATTCGGGAGGCAGAGGGTGTCATAGATCCGAGCTTTAGGGAAGTATTTACTCCAAAAGTTATACAGAGATGTGTGACAGTGAGGGGGACTGGGAGGAAGCAGCCAGTGCAGGGACCCCCTGCAGTCATTCCCCTCAAGAACAAGTATACCGTTTTGGATACTTATTGGGGGATGACTTACCAGGGGTAAGCAACGAGGTTCAGGCCTCTGGCACGGAGTCTGTCCCCGTTGCTCAGAAGGGAAGGGTGGAGAAAGGTAGAGCGATAGTTATTGGGGACTCAATAGTGAGGGGCACAGATAGGTGGTTTTGCGGGGGCGACAGAGACTCACGAGTGGTATGTTGCCTCCCAGGTGCAAGGGCACGTGACGTCTCTGATCGTGATTTCCGGATCCTTAAGGGGGAGGGGGCGCAGCCCCAGGTCGTGGTCCACGTTGGTACCAACGACATAGGTAGGAAGAGGGGTGAGGATGTTCGGCAGGCTTTCAGGGAGCTAGGTTGGAAGCTCAGAGCTGGAACAAACAGAGTTGTTGTCTCTGGTTTGTTGCCCGGGCCACGTGGTAGAGAGTCGAGGAATAGGGAGAGAGAACAGTTAAATGCATGGCTACAGGAATGGTGTAGGAGGGAGGGATTCCGGTTTCTGGACAACTGGGGTTCTTTCTGGGGAAGGTGGGACCTCTATAAACAGGATGGTCTACACCTGAACCTGAGGGGCACCAGTATCCTTGGGGGGAGGTTTGCTAGTGCTCTTTGGGAGGGTTTAAACTAACTCTGCAGGGGCATGGGAACCTGGACTGGAGCTTTAGGGTACAGGACCTTGAGTGTAGGGAGGTTAAGAACATGGCATTGATCTCGAAGAAGGGTGCCTGTAAACAGGAAGGTGGCTTGAAGTGTGTATACTTCAATGCCCGAAGTATAAGAAATAAGGTAGGTGAACTTGCAGCGTGGGTTGGTACCTGGGACTTCGATGTTGTGGCCATTACAGAGACGTGGGTAGAACAGGCGCAGGAATGGCTGTTGCAGGTTCCAGGGTTTAAATGTTTTAGTAGGGTCAGAGGTGGGGGTAAAAGAGGGGGAGGTGTGGCATTGCTTTTCAAGGATAGTATTACAGCGGTGGAAAGGACGATGGTGGAAGACTTGCCATCTCAGGTAGTTTGGGTTGCGGTTAGAAATAGGAAAGGTGAGGTCACCCTGTTAGGAGTTTTCTACACGCCTCCAAATAGTCCGAGAGACGAAGAGGAAAATATTGCGAGGATGATTCAGGAGAAGAGTGCAAGTAGTAGGGTGGTTGTTCTGGGGGACTTTAACTTTCCTGATATTGACTGGGAAAGCTGTAGCTCGAGTTCGTTAGATGGGTCGATATTTGTCCAATGTGTGCAGGCGGGTTTCATGACACAATATGTAGACAGGCCAACAAGAGGTGAGGCTATACTGGATTTGGTTCTAAGTAATGAAACAGGCCAGGTGTTAGACTTGGAGTTAGGTGAGCACTTCGGGGACAGTGACCAGAACTCGGTGACTTTTACTCTAGTCATGGAGAGGGATAAGTGTGCACAGCAGGGCAGGTGTGATAGCTGGGGGCAGGGAAATTATGATGCGGTCAGGCATGACTTAGGACGCGTGGATTGGAAAAATAGGCTTCAAGGGAAGGGCACAAATGATATGTGGAGCTTGTTCAAGGAGCAGCTATTGGGTGTCCTTGATAAGTATGTACCAGTCAGGCAGGGAGGAAAGGGTCTTGTGAGGGAGCCGTGGTTTAATAATGAATTGGAATCCCTTGTGAAAGGGAAGATGGCGGACTACGTAAAGATGAGGCATGAAAGTTCAGTTGGGGCGATTGAGAGTTATAAGGTAGCCAGGAAGGATCTAAAGAAAGAGCTAAGAGCAGCGAAAAGGGGACATGAAAAGTCCTTAGTTGGTAGGATTAGGGAAAACCCAAAGGCTTTCTATAGGTATGTCAGGAATAAAAGGATGACTAGGGTAGGTATCTGTCCAGTCACGGATAGTAGTGGGAAGTTGTGCATGGAGGCAGAGGAGATTGGAGAGACACTAAATCAATACTTTTCGTCAGTATTCACTCAGGAATAGGACATTGTTGTGATGTGAATATTGAGTCACAAGTGATTACAATGGATGGCTTTGAGGGATGTAGGGAAGAAGTCATGGGAATACTGGAAAGAGTGAAAATAGATAAGTCCCCTGGGACTGGTGGCATTTATCCCAGGATCCTCTGGGAAGCTAGGGAGGAGATAGCGGAGCCATTGGCCTTGATTTTTATGTCGTCGTTGTCTACAGGAATTGTGCCAGAAGACTGGAGGATAGCGAATGTGGTCCCCGTGTAGAAGAAGGGAAGTAGGGATAGCCCTAGTAAATATAGGCCAGTGAGTTCTGTTGTGGGCAAAGTCTTAGAGAGAATTGTAAGGGATAGGATTTATGAACATCTGAATAGGAATAATGTGATCAAGGATAGTCAGCATGGTTTTGTGAAGGGCAAGTCGTGCCTCACAAACCATATTGAGTTCTTTGAGAAGGTGACCAAGGAAATGGACGAGGGTAAAGCAGTAGATGTGGTGTATATGGATTTTAGCAAGGCGTTCGATAAGGTACCCCATGGTAGGCTAATGCAAAAACTACGGAGGTATGGCATTGGGGGTGAGTTGGAGGTTTGGATTAGGAATTGGCTGGCTGGAAGAAGACAGAGGGTAGTAGTTGATGGTATAGGTTCATCTTGGAGTGCAGTTACTAGCGGTGTTCCACAAGGACCTGTTTTGGGACTATTGCTGTTTGTCATTTTTATAAATGACCTGGAGGAGGGGCTTGAAGGCTGGGTGAACAAGTTTGTGGATGATACGAATGTCGGTGGAGTTGTGGACAGCGAAGAAGGATGTGGCAGGTTACAGCGGAATATAGATAAGTTGCAGAGCTGGGCAGAAAGATGGCAAATGGAATTCATTGTAGCTAAGTGTGAAGTCATTCACTTTGGTAGGAGTAACAAGAAGATGGATTACTGGGCTACTTGGTAGTGTGGATGAGCAGAGGGATCTTGGTGTCCATGTACACAGATCTCTGAAAGTTGCCACCCAGGTAATTAGTGCTGTGAAGAAGGCATATGGCGGACTGGGCTTTATTGGTAGAGGAATTGAGTTCCGGAATCCTGAGGTCATGTTGCAGTTGGTAAGACTCTGGTGCGGCCTCATCTGGAGTATTGTGTGCAGTTTTGGTCGCCATACTATAGGAAGGATGTGGAGGCATTGGAACGGGTGCAGAGGAGATTTACCAGGATGTTGCCTGGCATGGTAGGAAGATCGTATGTGGAAAGGCTGAGGCACTTGGGGCTGTTTTCATTGGAGAAAAGAAGGTTTGGGGAGATTTGATACAGGTGTACAAGATGATTAGGGGTTGAAATAGGGTTGACAGTGAGAACATTTTCCGTTAATGGAGTCAGCTGTTACTAGGGGACACAGCTTTAAATTAAGGGGAGGTTGGTATAGGACAGATGTTAGGGGTAGATTCTTTACTCAGCGGGTTGTGAATTCATGGAATGCCCTGCCAGTAGCAGTGGTGGACTCTCCCTCATCATGGTCATTTAAGCGGGCATTGGATAAGCATATGGAGGTTATTGGGCAAGCGTAGGTTAAGTAGGCTTCGGTTGATGCAACATCGAAGGATTGTACTGCGCTATAATTTTCTATGTTCTATGTTCTATTCTATCTGTTCAGCTTAACCACTGAAGGAAACAAACTACACGTGTTAATTCAATGAGAAGAGCTTGTCCCTTGATCAATGTGTCAATCTTATCTCATTCATTCAGTCAAACAACCTATACGTATTATTTCAAATCATTCAGCTTGTTTCAATTCTCAATGAATCACCGTTTGATTCACGAATTAAATGACTGGATTTTTTTCTATTTAATCACTGATTAACGTTTGGATCATTGTATCAGGGATTGACGTTCGATTCAATTAAAGAACGAATGTAATTTGTTTCATTGAATGAAAGCGTTCTGCACGAGACATTGAATAGATGAGAGAAGCTGTACTCTGAACTTACATTCCTTTGTCGGAATGAATGAGGTAAACTTGACATATTGAATGAAGGGAGAAGCTCTATTCATTGAACTAACAAGTGTTATCAGCTGACCTCAATGCAGAAACATGTGCAGTTTGTAGGACTGAATGAATGAGTTATGCTTGACACATTGAATGAATGGAGAAGCTCTTCTCATTGAATGAACTTGTGTAGTTTGTTTCCTCTAATGAAAGGCTTAATCTGAACAGATGGAATGATTCGACGATGCTCCACACATTGAACGAATGTGTGCACTCGTTCATTGAATCAAAACGTTAAATTCGTGGCAGTGAATGAACGAGAGAAGCTCTACTCATTGAATTACAGTACGTGTACTCTATTCCAAAGATTGAACGCGTGCAGTTTGTCTCATTGAACGAATGCGTTAAACCCGTGGCAAGGAATGAATGAGAGAAGCTCTACACATTTGGTGAACACGTACAGTTAGCATTATTGAAAGAATGAGTCAAGCTTGACACATTGAATGTCTGCACATTGAATTCACACGTACACGCTATTTGATTGAACGAATTTGTGTAGTTTGCTTCATTGAATAAATGTATTCTGCTCGTGGCATTCAATGATTGGCAGAAACAATACTGTTTGGAATCGTAGGTGCAGCGTGTTTTACTGAATGGATAAGTGCAGTTCGGTTCATTTTTTGAATGAATGCAGGTTGATTCACTAAATAAATGTGTTTAGTTTCATTGAATCAAAGTTTCATTGAAGTTTCATTGAAGTTTTATTCAATGAATGAATGAAAGCAGTTTGTCTCATTGAATGAATGTGTTCAAAACATAGCATTGAATGGATTGCAAAAGGTCTACTCATTGAATTAATACGTGAACTGTGTTTCATTGACTGTATCGTTCCAGTTTCATTCATTGAATCAAACCAGTTTGATTCACGAAATAAATGACTCGAGTTTGTTTCATTGAATCAATGAGTAACGTTTGATTCATTGAATCAGGGATACAAGTTTAATTCAATTAAGGAATGAATGCAGTTTTT
Source organism: Hemiscyllium ocellatum (assembly GCF_020745735.1). Classification (NCBI taxonomy): domain Eukaryota; kingdom Metazoa; phylum Chordata; class Chondrichthyes; order Orectolobiformes; family Hemiscylliidae; genus Hemiscyllium; species Hemiscyllium ocellatum. The sequence goes on from NC_083418.1 coordinate 4,568,284, forward strand.
TTTACCATTGAATGAAAACGTTGAGCTCGTGATATTGAAGAATTGAAACACGCAGAACTATTTGAAATAACACGTCCATTTTGTTTGACTGAATGAACGAGATGAGGTTGACAAATTGATAAAGGGAGAAGCTATTCTCATTGCATTAACAAGTGTAGTTTGTTTCCTTCTGTGGTTAAGCTGAACAGATAGAATGATTGGACGAAGCTCCAAACATTGAATGTGTATGTGCAATTTGAGGGAAGGTCTACTCATTGAATTAACATTGGGCTGTGTTATATGAAATTAAACAGGGCAGTTTGATGCATTGAATAAACGAACTCAGTTTGATTCATTAAGTAAATGACTAGTTTGTCGAATTGAATCAATGTGTAACGTTTGATTCATTTCATCAGTGATTGACGTTTGAATCAACAAAAGAATGAATGCAGTTTGTTTCCTTAAATGAAAGCGTTGAGCTCTAGACACTGAGATAAGCCGAACTCATTGAATAAAACATGCACTTTGTTTGTCTGACTAAATGAGTTAAGCTTGACACATTGAAAGAATAAGAGAAAATCTACTCATTGAATTGAGACGTGCAGTCTTTATCATTGAATGGATGTGTGCAGTTTGATTTACTTAATAACTTTCGATTCATTGAATCAATGATTGTAGTTTGATTCAATGAATCAATGAATGCAGTTTGTTTCATTGCCTTAAAGCGTTCAGCTTGACACATTGAATGAATGAGAGAAGCTCTACTCATTGAATTAAGACGTGCAGTCTGTATCATTGAATGAATGTGTGCAGTGTGATTTACTTAATAAGTGTGTTACGTTTGATTCCTTGAATAAATGAATAACGTATGTTTCATTGAAACAACGATTAAATTTTGATTCAATGAATCAATTAATGCTGTTTGTTTGATTGTCTTAATGCGTTCAGCCTGACACTTTGAATGAATGAGAGAAGCTCTACTCATTGAATTAAGACGTGCAATCTGTACCATTACATCAATGTGTGCAGTTTGATTCACTAAATAAATGTGTTAAGTTTCTTTCATTGAAACAACGAATAACGTTCGATTCACTGAATCAATTATTAAAGTTTCATTCAATGAATCAATGAATGCAATGTCTTTCATTGAATTAAACTGTTCAACTTGACACGTTGGATGAAAGAGAGAAGCTCTTCTCATTGAATTAGGACGTGCAGTCTGTATGATTGAATGAATGCGTGCAGTTTGATATACTTAATAAGAGTGTTAACTTTGATTCATTGAATACCTGATTTAAGTTTGTTTCATTGAAACAATGATTGAAGTTTGATTCAATGAATCAATGAATGCAGTTTGATTCATTGTCTTAAAGCGTTCAGCTTGACATAATGAATGAATTGAGAGAAGTTCTACTCATTGAAATAAAACGTGCAGTCTGTATCATTGAATGAATGTGTGCAGTTTGATTTACTTAATAAGTGTGTTAAGTTTGATTCGATGAATAAGTGAATAACGTACGTTTCATTGAAACAGTGATTGACGTTTTATTGCCGTTTGATTCACTAACTAAATGTGTTTAGTTTGTTTCATTGAAACGACGAATAAGGTTCGATTCATTGAATCAATGATTGTAGTTTGAATCAATGAATCAATGAATCATTGCCGTTTGTTTCATTGTCTTAAAGCTTTCAGCTTGACGCATTGAATGAATGAGAGAAGCTCTACTCATTGAATTGAGACGTGCAGTCTGTACCATTGAATCAATGTCTGCAGTTTGATTCACAAATAAATGTCTTAAGTTTGTTTCATTGAAACAACGAATGACATTCGATTCGTTGAATCAATGATTGTAGCTTAATTCAATGAATCAATGAATGCAGTGTCTTTCATTGAATTGAAGCGTTCAACTTGACACGTTGAATGCATGATAGAAGCTCTACTCATTTAATTAAGACGTGCAGTCTGTATCATTGAATGGATGTGTGCAGTTTGTTTACCAAATATTTGTGTTAAGTTTGATTCCGTGAATAAATGAATAACGTTCGTTTTATTGAAACAATGATTGAAGTTTTGTTCAATTAAACAATGAATGCACTTTGTTTCATTGTCCTAAAGCGTACAGCTTGACACTTTGAAGGAATTTGAGAAGCTCTATTCATTGAATTAAGACGTGCAGTCTGTACCATTGAATCATTGTGTGCAGTTTGATTCTCTAAATAAATGTGTTAAGTTTGTTTCATTGAAACAACGAATAACGTTCGATTCATTGAATCAATGATTGTAGTTTGATTCAATGAATCAATGAATGCAGTGTCTTTCATTGAATTAGAGCGTTCAACTTGACACGTTGAATGAATGTGAGAAGCTCCACAGATTAACTTAAGACTTGTAGTCTGTATCTTTGAATGAATGTGTGCAATGTGATTTACTTAATACGTGTGTTAAGTTTGATTCCTTGAATAAATGAATAACATATTTTTCATTGAAACAATGATTGAAGTTTGATTCAATGCATCAATGAATGCATTTTGTTTCATTGTATTAAAGCGTTCATCTTGACACATTGAATGAATGAGAGAAGCTCTACTCATTGAATCAAGACGTGCAGTCTGTACAATTGAATCAATGTGTGCAGTTTGATTCACTAATGTGTCTTAAGTTTGTTTCATTGAAACAAGGAATAACATTCGATTCGTTGAATCAATGATTGTACTTTGAATCAATGAATCAATGAATGCAGTGACTTTCATTGAATTAAAGCATTCAGCTTGACACGTTGAATGAATGGGAGAAGCTCCACAGATTGACTTAAGACTTGCAGTCTGTATCTTTGAATGAATGTGTGCAATGTGATTTACTTAATAAGTGTGTTAACTTTGTTTCATTGAATATATGAATAATGTTTCTTTCATTGAAACAAAGATTGAAGTTTGATTCAATGAATCAACGAATGCAGTTTGTTTCATTGTCTTAAAGCTTTCAGCTTGACGCATTGAATGAATTGAGAGAAGCACTACTTATTGAATTAAGACGTGCAGTCAGTATCATTGAATGAATGTGTGCAGTTTGATTAATTAATAAGTGTGATAACTTTTGTTCATTGAATGTATGAATAAAGTTGCTTTCATTGAAACAATGATTGAAGTTTGATTCAATTAATCAATGAATGCAGTCTGTTTCATTGTCTGAAAGCGTTCAGCTTGACACATTGAATGAATGAGAGAAGTTCTACTCATTGAATTAAGACGTGCAGTCTGAACCATTGAATCAATGTGTGCAGTTTTATTCACTAACAAAATGTGTTAAGATTGTTTCGTTGAAACAACGAATAACGTTCGATTCATTGAATCAATGATTGTAGTTTGACTCAATAAATCAATGAATCAATGCAGTTTGTTTCATTGCCTTAAAGCGTTCAGCTTGACACATTGAACGAATGAAAGAAGCTCTACTCATTGAATTAAGACGTCCAGTTTGAACCATTGAATCAATGTGTGCAGTTTGATTTCATTGTCTTTAAGCGTTCAGGTTGACAAGTTGAATCAATGAGAGAAGCTCTATTCATTGAATTAAGATGTGCAGTGTGTATGATTGAATCAATCAAGTGTGCAACTTGATTGACTTAACAAGTGTGTTAAGTTTAACTCTTTGATTAAATGAATGACGTTTGTTTCATTGAAACAATGACTGTAGTTTGATTCAATGAATCAATGCAGTTTGTTTCATTGTCTTAAAGCGTTCAGCTTGACACATTGAATGAATGCGAGAAGCTCTACTCATTGAATTGAGACGTGCAGTCTGTACCATTGAATCAATGTGTGCAGTTTGATTCAATAAATTAACCTGTTAAGTTTGTTTCATTGAAACAACGAATAACGTTCGATTCATTGAATCAATGATTGTAGTTTGACTCAATGAATCAATGAATCAATGTAGTTTGTTCCATTGTCTTAAATCGTTCAGCTTGACACATTGAAAGAATGAGAGAAGCTCTACTCATTGAATTGAGACGTGCAGTCTGTACCATTGCATCAATGTGTGCCGTTTGATTTACTAATAAATTTCTTAAGTTTGTTTCATTGAAACAACGAATAACATTCAATGTTTGATTCAATGAATCAATGAATTCAGTGTCTTTCATTGAATTAAAGCGCTCAGCTTGACACGTTGAATGAATGGGAAACCTCCACTGATTGACTTAAGACTTGCAGTTGTATCGTTGAATGAGTGTGTCAATGTAATTTACTGAATACGTGTGTTAAGTTTGATTCCTTGACTAAATGAATAACGCATTTTTCATTGAAATAATGATTGAAGTTTGACTCAATGCATCAATGAATGCAGTGTCTTTCTTTGAATTAAAGTTTTCAACTTGACCCGTTGGATGAATGTGAGAAGCTCTACTCAGTGAATTAAGACTTGCTGTCTGTATCATTGAATGAATGTGTCAGTTTTGTTTACTTAATATGTGCGTTAACTTTGATTCATTGAATACATGAATATAGTTTGTTTCATTGAAACAATGATTGAAGTTCGATTCAATGAATAAATGAATGCAATTTGTTTCATTGTCTTAAAGCGTTCAGCTTGACTCATTGATTGAATGAGAGAAGCTCTACTCATTGAATTGAGATGTGCAGTCTGTACCATTTGATTTACTAATAAATGTCTAATTTCTTTTTTCATTGAAACAACGAATAACATTCGATTCGTTGAATCAATGATTGTAGTTTGATTCAATGAATCAATGAATTCAGTGTCTTTCATTGAATTAAAGCGTTCAGCTTGGCACGTTGAATGAATGGGAGAAGCTCCACTGATTGACTTAACACTTTCAGTCTGTATCTTTGAATGAGTGTGTGCAATGTGATTTACTGAATACGTGTGTTAAGTTTGATTCCTTGACTAAATGAATAACGTATTTTTCATTGAAATAATGATTTAAGTTTGACTCAATGCATCAATGAATGCAGTGTCTTTCTTGGAATTAAAGTGTTCAACTTGACCCGTTGGATGAATGTGAGAAGCACTGCTCAGTGAATTAAGACTTGCTGTCTGTATCATTGAATGAATGTGTACAGTTTGGTTTAAAATAAGTGCGTTAACTTTGATTCATTGAATACATGAATATCGTTTGTTTCACTGAAACAATGATTGAAGTTCGATTCAATGAATTTGTGAATGCAGTTTGTTTCATTGTTTTAAAGCTTTCAGCTTGACACAACGAATGAATGAGAGAAGCTCTACTCATTGTATTAGGATGTTGAGTCTGTACCATTGAATCAATGATTCACTAACTAAATGAGTTACGATTGTTTCGTTGAAACAACGAATAACGTTCGATTCATTGAATCAATGATTGTAGTTTGATTCAATGAATCAATGGATCAATGCAGTTTGTTTGATTGTCTTAAGGCGTTCAGCTTGACGCATTGAATGAATGAGAGAATCTTTACTCATTGAATTAAGACGTGCATTCTGTATGATTGAATGAATGTGTGCAGTTTGGCTTACGTAATAAGTGTGTTAAGTTTGATTCCTTGAACAAATGAATAAAGTATGCTTCATTGAAACAATGATTGAAGTTTGATTCAATGAATCGATCTAAGCAGTTTGTTTCAATGTCTTAAATTGTGATAACTTTTGTTCATTGAATGTATGAATAAAGTTGCTTTCATTGAAACAATGATTGAAGTTTGATTCAATTAATCAATGAATGCAGTCTGTTTCATTGTCTGAAAGCGTTCAGCTTGACACATTGAATGAATGAGAGAAGCTCTACTCTTATATTTTAGACGTGTCGTCTAAACTATTGAATCAATGTGTGCAGTTTGATTCACTAAATAAATGTGTTATGTTTGTTTCATTGAAAGAACGAATAACGTTCGATTCATTGAATCAATGATTGTAATTTGATTCAATGAATCAACGAAAAAATGCAGTGTCTTTCATTGTCTGAAAGCGTTCATGTTGACACATTGAATGAATGAGAGAAGCTTTATTCATTGAATTAAGACGTGCATTTGTAAGATTGAATGAATATGTGCAGCTTGATTGACTTAACAAGTGTGTTAAGTTTAATCTTTGATTAAATGAATAACGTTTGTTTCATTGAAACAATGATTGTAGTTTGATTCAATGAATCAATGAATGCGGTGCCTTTCATTGAATTAATGTGTTCAGCTTGACACGTTGAATGAATGAGAGAAGCTCTAGTCATTGAATTAAGACGTGCAGTCAGTATCATTGAATGAATGTGCGCAGTTTGATATACTTTGATTCATTGAATATATGAATAACGTTTCTTTCATTGAAACAATGATTGAAGTTTGATTCAATGAATCAACGAATGCAGTTTGTTTCATTGTCTTAAAGCTTTCAGCTTGACGCATTGAATGAATTGAGAGAAGCTCTACTCATTGAATTAAGACGTGCAGTCAGTATCATTGAATGAATGTGTGCAGTTTGATTCATTAATAAGTGAGATAACTTTCATTCATTGAATATATGAATAACGTTGCTTTCATTGAAACAATGATTGAAGTTTGATTCAATTAATCAATGAATGCAGTCTGTTTCATTGTCTGAAAGCGTTCAGCTTGACACATTGAATGAATACGAGAAACTCTACTCATTGAATTAAGACGTGCAGTCTGAACCGTTGAATCAATTAGTGCAGTTTTATTCACTAACTAAATGTGTTAAGATTGTTTCGTTGAAACAACGAATACCGTTCGATTCATTGAATCAATGATTGCAGTTTGATTCAAAGAATCAATGCAGTTCGTTTCATTGTCTTAAAGCGTTCAGCTTGACACATTGAATGATTGAGAGAAGCTCTACTCATTGAATTAAGACGTGCAGTCTGAACCATTGAATCAAGGTGTGCAGTTTGATTTCATTGCCTTTAAGCGTTCAGGTTGACAAGTTGAATCAATGAGAGAAGCTCCATTCATTGAATTAAGGCGTGCAGTGTGTATGATTGAATGAATGTGTGCAGCTTGATTGACTTAACAAGTGTGTTAAATTTAACTCTTTGATTAAATGAATAACGTTTGTTTCTTTGAAACAATGACTGTAGTTTGATTCAATGAATCAATGCAGTTTGTTTCATTGTCTTAAAGCGTTCAGCTTGACACATTGAATGAATGCGAGAATCTCTACTCATTGAATTGAGACGTGCAGTCTGTACCATTGAATCAATGTGTGCCGTTTGATTTACTAATAAATGTCTTAAGTTTGTTTCATTGAAACAACGAATAACATTCGATTCGTTGATTCAATGATTGTAGTTTGATTCCATGAATCAATGCATTCAGTGTCTTTCATTAAATTAAAGGGTTCAACTTGTCACGTTGAATGAATGGGAGAAGCTGCACTGATTGACTTAAGACTTGCAGTCTGTATCATTGAATGAAAGTGTGCAGTTTGGTTTGCTTAATAAGTGCGTTAACTTTGATTCATTGAATACATGAATATCGTTTGTTTCATTGCAACAATGATTGAAGTTCGATTCAATGTATAAATGAATGCAGTTTGTTTCATTGTCTTAAAGCGTTCAGCTTGACACATTGATTGAATGAGTGAAGCTCTACTCATTGAATTAAGACGTGCAGTATGTATCATTGAATCAATGTGTGCAGTTTGATTCATTAAATAAACGTGTTGTTTGTTTCATTGAAACAACGAATAACGTTCGATTCATTGAATCAATGATTGTCGTTTGTCTCAATGAATCAATGAAATAATGCAATGTCTATCATTGTCTTAAAGCGGTCATGTTGAAACAATCAATGCATCTTGATTCACAAGGTATTCCACTAGCTCTGCTGTTCGACAGGGTTACTCGTCCATCATCTCTGTCATTTACCTTTTTTTTCTAAACTCTGATTTGATTCGATTTAATTTATTATCATTGCCACATTTACCAATGTACTGTGGAAAGAAAACCTATTTTCCTTGCTGTGCAGCAAATGTTCCACGGAAAGACACAAAGGCTATCTGGTGATTGAACAAAGTGAGGAATGCAGGTTACAGCTGCAACGAAGGTGCACAAGAAGCAAGATAAACACTAGGGTTGACTTTTGAGAGGTCCATTCAGAATTCAAATAACTGTGGGGAAGAAGTTATCCTTGAACATATTGTTCTGTCTGTTTATGATTTTTTTATCACTTGACTGACGGAAGAGGTTTGAGGAGAGTTTAACCGGGGCGGGAGGGTGTTTAATGGTTTTGGCTGACTTTCTGCAGCAACAAGAAGTGTAAATCCAGTCAATGGATGGAAGGTCGGCTTGTGTCTGACCTGGCCTGTGTCCACAACTCTCTGCTGTTTCTTAAAGTCCTGAACAGAGCAGTAGTCGAGTACTTGATACATTTCTGTTCATTCCCTCTTACTTCCTTTCAACTACTTTTACAGGACCACACACATGTATGTAGGTGGGACTGAAATTGATGTTCACTTTTTTCAATTTAGGTACCTGTCCACAAGAAATCTTCTGTAACACATAAGTTACAGAGTGTGCCTGAACAGTTTATTTTACTGAAGGTGCACGGTGGATCCACCCGAGCTTCTGAACAACACTCAGAATTCTGCATTTGGAATCGGCTCCTACATGTTTACGATTTAAACTGAATGATGTGCATATCATTTTTTTTTAAAACTCGCATGAATACACATTGAATGTAAAGAATCAGTGTCATTTAACTGCAATTATCTTTTTCGATGTTATATGTTGATAATTGAAGACAATTAGAGCAGCTTTTCCGGGGTTGGCAATGATATTTTGTTACTTTACCTCTACCTCCGTGCATCCACAATTTTGATTCAACCTCCAGGGTCTGCTCCTCATTCTCCATCATATTTGCAGATGATTGGGGTTCACGCTTGACCAGATTTACAACGATCCCATCTTCCTCATCTTTCATTATTACAGTCATAATTTGCCTCTGCCTGGAAATCACATTTTAACATCGTGTATAATCAATGCCAAGGATCATCGTCCCTTTATAATAGCACTGCATCTGTCCTCAAATGAATCATGAAGAAAACTTCTCTCTACATTTCCCAAAACCTCTTTTTCCTATCATAACAATTGATTTATATCTGCCCTTTTTTGATATTTAACAGCTATACTGATTTTTTTCCCTCCTCATAAATTAATACTGGGACCCATTGCAGAGATTTACTTCACTTTTCAGAAGGTTGAAATGGCCTCAGAGGGAGAGATGCACACACAAACACACAAAGACAAACACACACACACACACACACACACACACACACACACACACACACACACACACACACAGGGGGACGGAATAGGGAATGAAAAGAAAAGAGTGGTTAAAATTTTAGTCCTTCCTTATCATGTGGAGTCATCCAATTTTCTGGCCATTTTATCCAGCTGTGTTGACTGTTCTGGTGAGACTCATGGCAGCATGTGCTGTAAATTCACCCTTCTAAATGTTAGATTCTTTGATTGTTATGACTGGTTTCCTAGATTCCATCTGTTGTTCATAATCTGACTATTTCTGTTCAAGCTAGAAATTAGTAAGTTTTAAGTTTACAGTTTACATCACAATTATTTTAACTACTAGATGTTCGTATATCACTGTCATAGCAACAGCACAGAATGCTTGTAAACTTGTACAGAAAAGAGCGTTCATTAACATGAATTCATTATTCTGTTATCCTTCAGGCAGTGAATTTCGTGGCTATTATGATCTAGTCCCAGGGAAAGTGTGGCATCACTACATTGAAAACTGAGAAATGTCAGAGGATGGCTTGCTCAATATTGATGGGTTGCTACATTCTCCAGCATCTGCAGACCTCACCTTTTACCGGGTTGCTACAATTTCAAAGGTACTGATATGGCATGCTGCATCCCGGGAAAAGTTACTCAAATTGCAGAGCTGCTGCAAAAAATTAAGGTACCCGAAAAGCAACAGAATTTGGGACAATTACAGTCAGGGTCATTGTTGGAGTCAGTGGCTCAGGAGGAAGTATTGGTTGAAAAGACAATGGACCAGGTGTGAGTTGGAGAAGGTTTGGAGACACAGAGACTTACAGCACAGGGGAAGAAAATGCACGTTGTCCTCCTGAATCCTCATCCAGTTTTCCAGCATTAAGTCCTGGCATTACAAGTACTGTATACATTTAAAGCGTTCTATGATATCAGGGGATCTGCTTCCAATACCCTTACAGGAAGTAAGTTCCACATTGTCGCAACACTTCCGGTGTAAAACTAAAACCCCTGTTTCTTTGCATCTGTGCCCTGGTCGTTGACCTGTCCACAAAGGGGAAAACGTGCTTCCTTCTGATGCTATCTATGCCCCTTAAATTAGTATATATTTAAACGGTGCCCCTTATCAATCTCAACTGCTGTAAATAAAACAACCCCCGTCCAAACAATTTCACTTCATACCTAAAAAAGTGCAACCTTAGAGTAATCCTGAAAACTCTCTTTCGGGTAATGAAAATACTCCCTATAATGTGGATTCCAGAACTGCACGCAACATTCTAGCTGTGGCCTAGTCAACATTTCATACAGTGCCAACATATTTTCCCTGCTCTTAAACTCTATGTCTTGGCTTCCAAAAGCAAAGACTTCCTGATACCTACTTAACTAATTCATCGACCTCTCCTGCTACCCTAAGATCTTCATGTGCACCAAGATCCCTCTGATTCTCAGTGCTTCCCAGATTTCTACCATTCATAATGCATCACTTGTGTTTTGTGTCCTGCCAAGTGCATCAGTTCACATTCATGGATTGAAACCCCATTTCCAACAATTTTTGTCTTACCAGTGAACTTATCCAGGAAATCCCCTGATATGCAGAGTTCACAGCATCTTCCAGTACCATCTTTTATCTGTCATGGAACAGGTTGACACTGTAATCTCCATACATCCTTCTTCAATGCGTCCCACTGCTCTGACATGGATTTATTTAAGTCTGCTCGCTGCCCAATCACACGCGATCCTATTTAAAACGGCTCCCCCACCACCCCGGTTTAGACCTTTGATTTCACCTTCTCCTTGTCTTTTTCCATGTTAATCTTGAGTTATGATTACTGCCTGAAAAATGCCTCCTCATTGAGAGATCAACCCAGCTTCATTACCTAAAAGTAAATCCAGGATCGCTGTCAAAAGTGTGGGGTGGGGGGGGGGGGGGGGCGGGGGAGTTAAAGGAACAGTCTGGGATTAGCCAGGTGAAACTATGAACTGTTGTGTCGTAAAGACAGAAAAGTAAGCCTCCTGTTTATCCAGCAGAAAGCAACAGAAGGATAAGCGGTTACAATAGCTACCAAAAGTTCCAGAATCAGAGGTAAAAAAGAAACACCCAGGATAAGTTAAGGAATATTGGGGTGGGAGAACTATACCAATCAGAATGGGAAAAAAGTGGAATATAATAAATAACATCCAACCTGAACATTAGGGGGGAGGCTCTGGGAAATCTTCGAGGGTCATTTGACAGAAAATGATTTGCTGTTCTCAGTGAGAATGGGTCATGACCACTGTGGGTTTAAGGAATGCTCAGGTTGATTGGATATTTTACAGTCGATTGGATAGCCACGGTCAAAGAGAAAAGTCATCCTCAGTGTGGAGCTCTGTACTCATTCAAAAACAAAACTACTTGCAGGTGGGACAGGGGAAGCGGAATGAAGAATATCATGAAAAATCCAATGTTTAACAAAGTTAAAAATCACACAACACCAGGTTTAATTGGAAGCACACTAGCTTTCGGAGCGATGTTCCTTCATCAGGTGATAGCGGAGCACTCAATCCTAACGCAGAATTTATAGCAAAAATTTACAGTGTGATGTAACTGAAATTATGCATTGAAATATTGATTGTCTGATACGCCTTTCATTCGTTAGAATACAGTGATAGTTTCACGTCTTTCATGTGTAAATCACAAAGCCTTTTTTTAAAAGTTGCATTCTCGGGTTAGCTGTTAGCAATGGTGATAGCTAGACAATATGTTGAAAGTGTTGGCCCCGGGTGTTCTCTGACTGTGTTATGATGGTTGGATTGATTCTAATCTAAAAAGTGAGATAACGGAGTTTTACATAAATTCACGCAGTTTTTGAGCTCAGAGTTCTACATGAATGCATGCAGTTTTGAGCAAAGTACAATGTAACCCTGCAAGTACAAATTCACCCCACAAAATATATGTGTGCATGTGGCTGTTTGTCTGTGTGTGTGTGTGTGTCTGTCTGTCTGGGTTGGGGGTTGTGAGTGTGAGAATGTGTGTAAGTGTGTGAGTGTGTGTGTTTGTGTGTGTGTAGTGAGTGCAGAGTATCTTAAGTCCGTGAGGCGATGCAAGTGAGTGTTGGAGTGTGTGTGTCTGTAAGGGTGTGTGTGTCAACAGACCGGAGGGTTCCCTCCCAGTTGGGGAACACTTCAGTGGTCCAGGATATTCAACCTCGGACCTTCGGGTGACCATCCTCCAAGGTGGACTTCGGGACAGGCAGCAGAGGAAAGTGGCCGAGCAGAGGCTGATAGCTAAGTTCGGTACCTCTATGGAGGGCCTCAACCGGGACCTTGGGGTCGTGTTACATTACAGGTGACCACCATTGCACAATATTCACACACACACACAGACGCTCCTACACACACACACACACACACACACGCGTGCACGCACACCCATAGACACACACACTCTCACACTCACACATGCACCCCCTCACAGACACTCTGCACTCACACATGCACCCTCTCACAGACACTCTGCACTCACTACACACGCACATACACTTTCCCACACTCACAACCCCCAACCCAGACAGACAGACAGACACACACACACACACACACACACACATACACAGACAAAGACCCACATGCACACATATATTTTGTGGGATGAATTTGTACTTGCAGGGTTGCATTATACTTTGCTCAAAAACTGCAAGCATTCATGTAGAACTCTGAGCTCAAAAATTGCCTGAATTTATGTACAACTCCATTATCTCAGTTTTTAGATTAGAATCAATCTAAACATCATGGCATAGACAGAGAACACAGGCCAACATCTTCAACATATTGTCTAGCTATCACCAATGTTAACAGCTAACCCTAAAATGTAACTTTAAAAAAAGGGTTTTGTGATTTACACATGAAAGAAGTGAAACTATCACTGTATTCTAACAGATGAAAGGCTTATCAGGCAATAAATTTTTCAATGTATAATTTCAGTTACATCACACTGTAAATTTTTGCTATAAATTGTGTGTGTTAGGATTAAGCCCTCCACTACCACCTGATGAAGGAGCGGCGCTCCAAAAGCTAGTGTGCCTCCAATTAAACATCTTGGAATATAACCTGGTGTTCTGTGATTTTTAACTTTGTACACCCCAGTCCAACACCAGCATCTCCAAATCAATGTTTGACAATTTAGAGGCAACTGTATATTCATTTTAAATTCCATATAGATTCTGCTGCCAGTTAAGACAGCTCAAAGCACGGCGCTCAATGCTGCCTCGATTAAAATATTGAAGATGGCAGAGGAGCAGATGAGCTGAGACCGGATGGGAGCTGGCCGATATTGATGATGTGGAAGGATAGTGTGTGCATCTCATAACACTCTGTCAGTCTGACTAATAGCAGTCATTCTTGGCACTGGATTCACTGAGGGAGTGAAGGGTCAGTTAACAGAGCTGACTCTCCCCGATATTCGGTTCCTGACTCTCCAGATCCTGCTCTCTGTCTCCCGGGAAATATATTGTACCCAATTTTGCCGGATTCCTGGCCTTTATCCTTGGCTGAGCTGACAGATGATAGTCTGAGGAATGTCATTCCCAAATGACTCCTGTCCATCATAATAACGATTAATGTGTCTGTGTATCCATCTCTAATCTGTAAACGTCATTGTTCAGGACTGTCGGGACATATATTGACGAAATTGAGGTTGCTATTAACCAGACCAACCCCTCTGTGTGAAGAAGATGGTCTAATCCCATTTGTCTTATTTCAGAAAGACAAGTGTAAGGCATTGCAATGCGATTGGTCAAACTGCCAGGCTTGAATCAAAACACCCTTTACTCCACATTATCTTTGAAAAACAAACACAAAACACGGAAGTCTGGTCTCCCAGCTATCGAAAGGATGTTTTGTGAAACTTGAAAGGGTTCAGAAAAAATGTCCAAGAATATTTGTAAACTCAGGATTCCTGACTGTTTTGAGGCTGGAGTTTATTTTATCCTTGTATAGATTTGACACATTTATCCTCCCTCCCTACCACTGTTTTCAGTGGCTTCTGTAATTATTTCAGGTTCCTGAGGGGCGCATTCTCTCGCTTTTCGAATAAAACAGAACCATCCTTGTGCTGCAACCAATATTTAAATAAGAAATGGGAAGCAGCAGATTCCGAGATGCCGAGCAATGCTGCCCAGTTACACACTGCAATTCACATTGCCAGGAGAAAGCAGGAGCCATCTAATAGATCCGTTTTACCACAGAATGAAACATTCCGGTTCTGGTTTTAACCTGGTGGCTTTCCTTTCAAACTCAGTTGAGAAACCACAACACTGCGATTATCAGGAATAGGACCCGGGTCAACTGCTTGGAAGGCAGCTATGCTCACCACGATACCACCATCACCCTGCTGGCAACTCCCTCCCCATTTCCAAACACACTTAACAAGGCCGGGATCATCACCAACTGGATTGGGGATGAAATCAAAACAAGAAATTGTTGATGAACCTCAGCAGATCTGACTGCATTAGAATCAGAAGCCTTCAGTTCTGAGCAGCAATCACTGGTTCTGAAAGGTTCATTCTCCACAGATGCTGCCAGACCTGCTGAGTTTCCCCAGAAATTTCTGTGCTGTCTTTCAGACCTGTAGCATCTACGGTTCTTTGTCCTAAATAAAGCAAACGTTGAGCCACAGATGGGAATATTGGGTCAGGTGATAGTCTCCCTCGTCCATAGAGGCTAATGGGAAGGAGCATAGAATCATAGAATCCTCACAGTGTGGAAACTGGCCATTCGGTCAATCATGCATCCCACCAAGACGCCCCACACCCATTCCCTGTCCCTGTAATCCCGCATTTCCCAAGGCTAATCCACCTAATCTACACATTTCTGAATACTATTGACAATTTGGCAAGGCCAACCCACCCTAACCTGCACATCTTTGGACTGTGGGAGGAAACCAGAGCACTCAGAGGAAACCCACACAGACACGGGGAGGATGTGCAAACTCCACATAGTCTTCAATCAGACAGGGAACGGGGTAATTGGAGAATATTAGAAAGGGAGTCGAGACGATTAGACTGGCGTGTGAATGATGTGCCGAACAGCCTTATTTCAATGCTGTAAAAACTCTACAGTACCACTGCTACCGACATGCAGCATTCATCACAGTTTGCATTTTGTTTTAATCCGTCCTGTTTTTGACCTTATTCTGAATAAAATGGATGGAGAGTGGTTGTTTGTGTATTCAATCAGATCTGTGTATTGGTGGGTCAGGAGCATCATACACAATAACAACAGGAAGAGGGCGGAGTAAATTCTTACCCTTTACAGATTCTACTGCAACTTGCCATTTCCTCAAGAACTTGAAATGTCTTTTTTTAAATATCACTACAATATATTGATGCCCTTCAGAGCATTTTATGAATTTGTACAGAGCGATACCTCTTTTCTCTGTGAACACACGGAATATCAAGGAGTCGGATTGGAGAAAGTATCCCGTCACAGAAACAGGAACAGGAAGATGTCATTCCGCCTGAAATAAACACAGGCCATGCTGAGAAATCTGAGAAGGTCTGGCAGCATCTATAGGGAGAAGGGAAAGGTTAACTGTGTTTTATGAGGGTGGTGGGATGCAGCAGAGCAGAAGGAAGTTAGAAAAGTAATAATTTCTGAGCAATTGGAATGGGGATAATTCTGAAGAGAGAATGAGATGGTATGTAATAGGGTTGAGGCTGTGGAAATTTAATGATAAACGGTTTCTTGGAACCAAATCCGAAGGGATTGGGAATAAATTCAGTAAACAACTAAGAGTTCAGGAAATTTGAGTAGGAGGAGACTATACAGCCTGTTTAAACTGTTCAGTCTGTTCTGTCAGTCAATCCAATCAGAACGAATTTTACATTTCAAATCTGGTTTCCTGTCCATTCCCCATATCCCGTGACTCCCCGAGATACCGGCAATCTGTCTATTCCAATGTGAAAGGTATTCAATGAGGGAGCATCCACAATGCTCAGGTAGAGAGAATATTAAAGACACAGAGGCCTTAGAGTGAAGCGCTGTCTCCTCATCTCAGTCCCAAATAACCTGCCCCTTACCCTGAGAGGGTGTCAATAAAAACCGAATGAACTGCGGATGCTGTAACACTAACGCTGATTTATCTTCACAGGTGCTGCCAGACCTGCTGAGCTTTTCCAGCAACTCCTGAGACGGTGTTATCTTGTTTAAGGTATCCAGACCCACAGGATTAATTTCTCAGCGTCTGCCCTCTCATGTCTCTTCACAATCTGATACATTCCACTGAAATCTCCTCTCAATTTTGTTGAATATCGAGCCAATTTCTTCAGAAGCTCAGCATTGGAGCCAAAGGTTACCAAATAGTGAACTTTATTTTGTGATTCATTAATGTGTTTGTGTCATCGCTGGCTGGGTCGCCAGGTATTGCTCAGATATAATTGGTCTAGTGAAGGTGATGGTGAGTTATCGTCTTGAACTCCTGCCATTCATTTGGTGCAGATAAACGCACAATAATGTAAAGGAGGGGTGTTCCAGGACTTTCAAACAATGGCACTTGTAAAACTGAGATATTTTCCAAGCCAGGGTGAAGATTGGTCTGTCACAGAATTTTCAAATGATAGTGTTCCCGTGCATCTGCTGTGCTCAGCGTTCCAGATGATAGTGTCGTGGGTCTGGAAATTGCTCTGCAAGGAACCTTGGGGAATTTCTACAGTGCATCTTGTGTCTGCTACACACTGCTGCTACTGATTGTCAGAGGTGAAGAGAGGGGATGTTTGTGGCTGTGGTGCAGAGCAAACTGCACTGCAAGTTTATTCCACCTAATTATGGAGAGCACAACTACTCTCCACAATCATCAATCCATTTCAGAGACGGATATCCAGTGATTACACTAATCTGTTGTACCAGTCTGTTAATTATACAAATGACCACCAGATTGTGAACAGGTTGTCCTCTTCCCTGACAATAGGTTGAGAGTCATCCCGCGACTGTTGCACTTTCTCATCGACATTCCATGTGTAAAAGTTGGGAAAGAGCTGATGGGACACAGGTTGTGTTACAGATGGTTAAACTCAGAGCAGTGTCAGTTACTGAACACCAATTCTGTCTGTCTTTATGCACATGTCTGTCTGAATGTGTGTGTGCATTGTCATGTGTTCCTGTCTCTGTGATTCTGTGTATCTACCCACCTATCTCTATCTGACTATCTGTGTCTGTTTGAGTATGTGTGTGCGCCTCAATAGGTGTATTACTGATTGTCTCCATGTTTATGTGTCTTTATCTCTGTGCAATTGGTTCTCTATTATTTTGGGGCTGGTATATATTGAAATGGGACTTAAACCTTCATCTACCAGTATCTCCGTCTATTCCTCAAGTTTATGTGTGCATGCGTCTGTGTGTGTGTGTGTGTGTGTGTGTGTGTGTGTGTGTGTGTGTGTGTGTGTGTGTGTGTGTGTGTGTGTGTGTGTGTGTGTTGTGTCTGTCTGTTTGTGTGTGTGACAGACCAAAATACGCACAGATACTCAGAGACACATAAATAGAGAGAGATGTGCAGAGACGCATACAGACAGATGCATACACAGCGACATAGAGATACACTCATGTACCTACAATCACACAGACATACACACACAAGCACACAGATGTTGATGGAGACTGCAAAAGTGAAGGCTCCAACAGAATTCCTTGTTCCTAAAACTAAATGAGAATTTAATAGATTTTTAGGAATGTTTGACTTTACTGGAAATTTGTTCATAATTTTAGCCAGGCAGCTGTGCCTTTAACAAATTTGTCAAGGGAATTTTTAAAAATGCTTTAGTTAGCTGAGTGCGAGGTTACTTTTGAAAGTTGAAGGCAATTTGGCCATCCCTGAGTTTTCCACATCTCATTGCAACATGTTATATCCTCGTGAATTCCAATGGGTTGAAGAAATTGTTTAAATATCATCACAATATATTGATGCTGTTCTGAGCATGTAATAAATTTGGACAGAACGACACTTCTTTTCTCTGTGTGCAAACGGAATATCACGGAGCTGGATTGGGGAATGTATTGTCTCACAGAAACAGGAATAGGGAGATAACATTCCCTCTGAAATAAAGACAGGCCATGTGGAGAAATCTGATAAGGGAAAATTTAACTGCGCGTTATGGGGCTGGGGTGTGTGGGTGGGGTGTGTGTGTGGCGGGGTGTGGGGGAGTGGGGGTGTGTGATGCAGCAGAGCAGAAGGAAGTTCGAAAAAGAAATGATTTCTGAGCAATTGGAATTGGGATAACATTGAAGAAAGAATGAGATGGTCTATAATAGGATGGAGGCTGCAGAGAATTAATGATAAACGGATTCATGGAAACAAATCCAAAGGGATTCGGAATTATTTCAGTCAACAACTCAGGAAATTTGAGCAGGAAGAGACTATACATCCTTTTTAAGCTGTTCAGTCTGTTCTGGCAATCAGTCCAATCAGAGCAGACATTAGATTTCAATTCCAGTTTCCTGTCCACTCCCCATATCCCGTGACTCCCTGAGACAC
Organism: Hemiscyllium ocellatum; assembly: GCF_020745735.1. NCBI lineage: Eukaryota > Metazoa > Chordata > Chondrichthyes > Orectolobiformes > Hemiscylliidae > Hemiscyllium > Hemiscyllium ocellatum. Next base: position 4,587,007 of record NC_083418.1, read on the forward strand.
CGGCAGTCTTTTTTTTTCCAATCTGAAATGCCCTCAGTGAGGGGGCATTCACATTCCTCAGGGAGAGAGAATATTAAAGCCTTCGAGGCCTTAGAGTGAAGCGCTGTCTCCTCATCTCAGTCCTAAATAACCTGCCACTTACCCTGCAAAGGCAGCAACCAAAACTGAATGAACTGCAGGTGGTGTAATATTGACGCTGATTTCTCTGAACTGTTACTGCCAGACATGCTGAACTTTTCCAGCAACTCCTGAGACTGTGCTACCGTTTTTCAGATTCCCAGACCCACATGCTCAATTTCTCAGCATCTACCCTCTCAAGCCTCTTCACAATCTGATACATTCAAATGTAATCGCCTTTCAATTTTCTAGAACGTAGATCCTATTTGTTCAAATACTTAGCGTTGGAGCACGCGGGTACCAAATATTTATTTTGTGATTCATTAATGTTTTTGGCACATTGCCGCTGGGTCACCCCGTATTGCTCAGATATAATTGCTCTGGTGAAGGTGACGATGAGTTATCTTGAATTGCTGCCATTCATTTGATGCATATAAACCCACAATAATATCAGGGAGGGAGTTCCAGGATTTCTAACCAATAGCACTTATGGAACTGAGATGGTTTCCAAGCCAAGGTGGGAAGTGGCTTGATGTGAAATTGTCAACTGGTGGTGTTCCCGTACACATGGTAGTGCCCTGGGCCTGGAACCTGCCCTGCAAGGAACGTTGGGAAATTTCTACTGAGCACCTTGACACAGCTGAACTATTCCAGTCAGGCACATGAGCACTAATTCTGAAATCCAGTTGATCAACATCACAAGGACACTTTCACAAGGTCATCGTCTTCCTTTGGGGGAGATCTGTCAGATCATCATACACGTTTTTCACTGAATAAATCCATGCTCACTGGCCTGTGGTTACTCAATGAATCTTAAAATGATTATGTACGTGGTTCCCCCAGAACAATTGAAAATAATTTTCCCAGCTCTGACGATTAATAGCACGTGCCCCACCCCGATCCCACCAACATCCCCAGCCCCTCATAACTTGGCCATGTTTGCAGAACAGACTGTGCTTGTTGTTCTGTTCCTGACTCTCCAGCTCCCACTATGTTAGTGACCTCTCAGTCTCCTGGGAAATGTGTTGGTCCCAATTTTGCCGCATTCCTGGCCTTTATACTTGGTTGAGCTGACAGTTGATGATCTAAGGAATATCATTCCCAAATGACTCCAATCTCAGATAATAATGATTAATATATCTGTGTATCCTCCTCTAATCTGTAAACACCATTGTTCAGGATTGTAGGGAGATGTATTGACGAAGTTGAGGATGTTCTGAACCAAATCAACGCCTGCCCCCGTTTGAAGAAAATGGTGTAGACCCGATTTCTTTTACCCTAAAGACAAGTGCAAGGCATTGCAGTTGCATTGATCAAACTGCTAGGTTTGAATCAAAATACACTTTACACTACACGATCTTTGAAAGTCAAACATAAAATACATAAAATTCTGGTCTCCCTGCTGGAGGAAGGATGTTGTGAAACTTGATAGGATTCAGAAAGGATTTACATGAATGTTTATAAACTCAAGATTTCTGACTGTTTTCAGGCTGGAGTTTATTTTATCATTGTATAGATTTGACACATTAATCGCTGGTTGGAGCTGGTGGAAGGCCCCACCACGATAGAAGCTGTTGGAACTGTTTAGTGTTTCCAGCGGCTTCAGTAATTATTTTTGGTTCCTGAGGGAGCAGTCGCTCATTTTTCGAGCAAAACAAAACTATCCTTGTGCTGCAACCAATATTTAAATAAGAAATGGGAAGCAGCAGCGGGGAAAGCTTCCGAGATGCCTAGCAATGCTGTCTGGTTCCACTCTGCACAGAAACCATCGCCAGGAAAAATCTGACAGATCCGTTTTAACACAGAATGGAACATTCATTTGCTTTTTTTTAAACCCAGGGGATTACCGTTCAAAGTCAGTTTAGAAACCATAACACTGCGATGGCCGGGAATCGACACCAGGTCAGTTGCTTGAAATGCAGCTATGCTCACCACTTCCTTACCTGCTAGTTGCTGCCTCCCCATTCCTAAACAGCTTAACAAGGCCATGATCATCACCAACTGGATTGGGGCTGAATCCAAAACAAGAAATTGCTGGTGAAGCTCAGCAGGTCTGACAGCACCAGAATCAGAAGCCCCCAGTTCTGAACAATAATCCCTGGATCCGAAAGGTTCACTCCCCACAGATGCTGCCAGACCTGCTGCGTTTTCCCAGCAATTTCTGTGTTGTCTCTCAGATCTGCAGCATCTGCAGTTCTTTGTTGGAAACAAAGCAAACATTCAGCTGCGACCCACCGAAATGACATAGCCAGTTCACTAAACTTCTGTCCAAGGCACAAGACAGCTTCAGAGACATTGATTCATCACTTTTTAATTTATTCAAACTTCCTGCCAGGGCAAACTGTGTCTCATTGCAGGCAAAGGTGGACACACACACACACACACACACACACACACAAACATACACAAACACAGACACACACAACATGACCAACAGTTCTGTATCGCTTTAAACATTAGAATAATAGACAGAGATATAGTTTGAGGGGCATTTAAACATCATTACAATGATAACAATCCTCAAGACAATAGAGGACCAATGCACAGAGATGCACACACAGCGGCACTTAAACATGGAGATACACACTAATACACGCACTGAGACACGCTAACACCCACACCCATTCTGACCCCGATAGTCAAACAGAGATAGATGGGTAAACCCACTCAGAGACAGAAACACAAATTATTCTGCAAATACACATTCAGTGAGACTCCCAGAAACATACACACATACAGAATCTGTGTGCAGTAACTGATACTGCCCTGAGTTTAACCATTTGCTACACAATCTGTGTCCCATCAGCTCATTCCCAGCTTTTACAAATGGAACGTCCATGAGGAAGTGCAACAGGCGTGGGATGTCCCTCAGCCGATTGTCAGGGAAAAGGAGAATCTGTTCAAAATGTCTTGGTCATTTGTGCCATTAACAGACTGGCACAACAGATTAGTGCAACACTGGCTGCCCGTTTGTCAAATGGATTGATGATAATGGAGAGTAGTTGTGTTCTCCATAATTAGGTGGAATAAACTTGCAGTGCAGCTTGCTCAACACCACACAGCCACAAACATCCCCTGTGTCCACTATCGACATTCAGTAGCAGCACTGTGTGTGCCAGAGACAAGATGCACTGTAGAAATTCCTGAAGGTGTCTTACAGAGCAGCTTTCAGACCCACGACACGACCATGTGAACGTTGAACACAGCAGATACACACGCTGACAATTCAACATTAGGCGACTCTCCACCCTGACTTGGAAAAACATCTCAGCTCCACAAGTGCCATTGGTTGAAAATCCTGGAACTCCCTCCCTTACATCATTGTGGATTTATCTGCCCCAAATGAATGGCAGCATTTCAAGACGATAACTCACTGTCACCTTCACCAGAGCAATTAATTATGAGCAACATGTAGTCACCCTGCTAGCGATGACCACCACATTAATGAATCATAAAATAAAGCACACTATTTGGGACTCGCGTGCTCCATTGTTGACCTTCTGAATAAATTGGGTCGGTATTCCAGAAAATTGAAAGGCGATTTCATTTGAATGCATCTGATTCTGAAGAGACTTGAGAGGGTAGATGCTGAGAAATTAATCCAGTGGGTCCGGGAACCTGAGACACGATAACACAGTCTTAGCAGTTACTGGAAAAGCTCAGCAGGTGTGGCAGCATCTGTGGACAGAAATCAATGTTAATGTTACAGCATCTGCAGTTAATTTATTTTCATTGCGACCCTCTCAGGGTGAGAGGCAGGTTATTTGGGACTGAGATGATGAGACAGCGCTTCACTCTAAGGCCTCTGAGGCTTTAATAATCCCACCCCTTGAGGATTGTGAGTACATTTCAGATTGGAATGGAAAGGTTGCCGGTGTCTCAGGCAGTCTCAGGTATGGGGATTGGACAGGAAACCGAAATTCAAATCTAAAACCAGCTCTGATTTTATTGACTGTCAGAACAGACTGAATAGTTTAACCAAGCTCTATAGTCTCCTACTGCTCAAATTTCCTGAACTCTTAGGTGTTTACTGAACCGATTTCGATTTGTTTCCATGAAAATGTTTGAAATTAAATCCCTGCAGCCTCCACCCTATTACAAACTATCTCATTCTTTCTTCAGTGTTACCGCGATTCCAATTGGTCAGAAATCATTACTTTTCTAACTTCCTTCCGCTCTAATGAATCCCCTCACCCTCAGAATACACGGGTTAACCGTTCACGTCTCTCTGTAGATGCTGCCTGACCTTGTCAGATTTCTCAGCAAGACCTGTGTTTATTTCAGAGGGAATGATATCACCCTGTTCCTGTTCCTGTGAGAGGATACATGCTCCAATTCGACTCCTTGATATTCCATTTGTTCACAGAGAAGAAAAGAGATATCGCTGTGTCCAAATTCATAACATCTGCAGAAGGGCATCCATATATTGTGATGATATTAAAAATAAAACACCTTAAAACAAACGAAATTCATGAGGAAATGGCATGTTGCAATGGGATCTGGAAGGGGCAGGAATTCAATCTGCCCTCCCCCTGTTGTTATTGTGTATGATATTCCTGACCCACCAATACACAGATCTGACTGAATGCACAACCACTCTCCATCCATTTCATTCAGAATAATGTGAATAAAAGGACGGATTAAAACAAAATGCATACTGCGATGAATGCTGCATACCGGGAGCAATGTTATTATCGAGGTTTTACAGAATTGAAATCAGGCTGTTCGGCCCATCATTCACACGCTAGTCTAAACTCCTGGACTCCCTCTCTAAATCTCTCGAATTACCGAGATCGCTAAAGGAGCATGCAGGGTTCCTTCAGTGACAACTTTTGAGTGTTTGGACTGCAGTGATATTTACATTGTAAATCTACACAGCTAGACATAGCAAATGTCTTTGATGTGCAGGGATCAAAAGGGCAATTTGTCAAGGTTTGAATCTCCGGATCTGAGACTGTGAGGATGAGAATTTCCAGAACAGATGATTGTTAGATCAAGTTTTACAAATCAAAATGGATGCATGTTCTTCAATCCTTTGCTTAACAAAAAAAACCCCTGCTTTATATGTGGAATAGCGTTTCGAACCTCTTCCACACATTGTGTGTAGAAGTGTTTCCTAACATCTCTCCTGAATGTTCTAGACTTCAACTTCACACACTGCTCCCTCATTGTAGAATCCCCAACAAATTGAAATGGTTTATCTCTTGCTTTTAATATCTTATATTACTTTGCTCAGATCATCACTTAACCTTCAAAGTTCTAGCGAAAACAGGCTTCTTTTGTTCATCAAAAACAGAAATTGCTCAGTAGGTCTTGCAGCATCTTTGGGAGAGCAAGCACAGTTAATGTTTCACGTTTAGTGACGCTTCTTTAGAACTAATCTGCCTGATCTCTTCTCATACCTACAAATGATATGAAACCGGAATAGATGACAGAACACTGAGATCAGAAAGTGCTTCATTTGTAGTGATTTTGGGAGTCTGTCGGTGGAGAATTGTAAGGAGATTGCTGTTCAGTGAACTGCTATCGCTCTTCCTGTGTTTGAATGAGGTAACCAGTCAGTGAATTGGAGACATTATTGTTCAAAAGCTAAAATCGGAGAGCAGATCCGCAGTAGATTATAACAAGTGCAATTGTCATAATGCCGTACCAGGAATACCACTGAAGACTATAATGCTGAAGAACACATTCTCCACATATTGAAGTGTTTGATGCAGTTTTCTGAGTGAGGTGATCTCTCCCTTCAAGCAACTGACAAGCTCCTTGTTTGAAATTCTGAGCTGACACATCCCCAGATATGTTGCCTTGGTATTGTATGGAAGCACATTGTGGAAATGGGGACTGCAGCATTGCTCAGACTTGTAATTTTTCAAATTTCCGAGAAATGGAGAAGCTAACCATAATAACAAGATTAATCCCAATTTTAAGGAAATGTTTCTCGTCTGTACATATTGGTGATCTCACATGACACAGTGCACACTGATGGTAGGAGGAGTAAATGTTTGCCAGTGTGCTGTATTGTTCTGGGTAGTTTCCAACATGTTGAGTGTTGTTGGAGCTGCACTCATTCAGCAAGAGGAGTGTGCCCAACACACTGCCAAGTTATGCCATTTAGATGACGGACAGGCTCTGGGAAGTGGGTGGAGTGCGGAGTACAATCAGGAGGCGAATTACTTGTGCAGGGTTTAGCATCTCATCAACTCCTGGAGCCACAGTATTTAAATCACTGTACCCGTTCAGTTATCGTGAATGGTAACAGTCAGGATGCTGATAATGAAGATAGTAATAACAATAAATTGATGGAAGATCAAGGATCAAGAGTTAGGTTCTCTCTTGCTTAAGGTGATCATTGACCTGTACTTATGTGCCATGAACATTACGTGCCATTTGTCAGCCCAAATCTGGATATTATCCAGCTTTTGTACCGTCTAGAGATGGACTGCTTCAGGAATTGAAGAGTCAAAAATGATGCCATAAATTTTGCAATTATTCATAAGTATCCTAATTCCGACCTTATGTTGGAATAAAAAGATTTTTGAAGCAACTGAAGCTGCCCGGACACAGGATATTACCTTGAGGAACGTAGGGCCACTTGCTGCCATACTCAATCAAATGTGACCTTTGCGATGTAGTTGGGGAATGAGGGGTTTAGGTCATTTGAGGGTAAATAAAGAATATCAGGCTTATATGATTTAAACAAGTCAGAACTTCTATATGCAATTAATAAAATCAGGGGGAGGGGTAAACTGATTATCACTGCTGGGTCTTGAGATTTCACTTACTATTGCTGGATTACTCATTCATGCTTTCAATTTCACACAAGCGCTTTTTAATAGACCATTTGTTCAAGAAGATAGACAGCCTATTTAATATGCATTTAACAGGCACGTGCTGATGGAGAAACCTTGTTTGATATCCTGCAAGCTATCCAGGTCCAAGTAAACAGTTCTGAGGGGAAACTAGTATTATAATCTTGTCATAGTTTCGGGTGACATGGGGAGACTACGGTTTTTTGAATTACTGAAATGTGGTAAAAGTAAATACAGAGCGATCGTGAGTGGATTGATAAAACGGTGCATTGATACAGAAACTTGCAATACGTTATCTCAAAAAATCATAGGATAAAATGTGTCAGGAATTCCTGTGTAAATAAGGGTGACTTGGTGATGGGATACTAGTCGCTCTGTTGTTATTTTACCAGGTGTAATAACTTTCTGACTACGAACTGACATCAGGGAATCTGAGCTGCTGAGAGGACACTTTGAGATATTATGTCTAAATTATTGTAATTTTCAATCTGTTATTATCAATGGATTGATCCTTTGAAGTCAGTGCCACGGAATTCAAAATTGTAGTGGAATTTATCACAGTACTGAACAAGAATGGTGTGGTAATATGGTGATATGATATGGTGATATGAGCAAGATATGGTCTATCAAAGGCCTTTCAAATACAGAGAAAGTTTAAAGTAAAAAGGCTGAAACTGTCATAAAATGTCCATAACTGAATTCTCAAGAAGCAGCAGAAGCATGTTTTTGCTATCACTACTCACATAAAAACTGCTGACAATTGTTTGCCTTACTCTGGAATCTCATTCATCATCAAATCGCATTTGAAATGAGATGGTGAATATTTCCAGAATCATAACAAAGAGACAACGGTGGAATCGTCCTCGTTTTATTGGGATGTGCTCTCCTTATGCGATAAACAACTGGTGGTGAATTTAAATGAAGGATCACGTTGCATCTGTACATCACACAGCAGACATCAGGCCAATTGTGCATCTGACTGTGATTTGTGATATTATGATTGAGGGAAGGTCATTTATGTAGCCACTAAAGATTGTTAGGTCTAGGACACACTCCTGAAGTGAGTTCTTGGAGCTTAGATGTCTGACCTACAGCAATCACACCAATTGATGTGGTCTGGAGTGATGCGAACCCAAGACCAGGTCAGTACAGCTGATTTCATTCCTTAGGGAAATCAATGAACCAAATGGGTTTATCCGGCAAATGACAATAGTTTCATGGTCAACATTAGAATCATAATTCCATATAGTTATCAAATAGAAGTTGTGGCAACTATAATTGTTAGGATTTGACCTGGGTCATTGATAATAGATTGGAAGTATCTGAATATGAGCCAATTCAACAGTAAACTTCACAACAGACTTAGAACCCAACTTGATATTTCTGTTCCAATCACAAAATGCAGATTGAAGTTTTCTTATTCATTATTGAGAGTAATATTAATGCTTCTCTATTTGGTTTCAATAAACTGGAAATGTAAGCGCAAGTATGTGCTGTTGGAGCTGTCCAGGAGTAATATAGAGATTACAGCATGGAAATTGGCCCTTTTGCTCAACTTACCTATTTCCCAGTTTTGACAAGCAAGCCCATTTGCCTGGGTTTGGTCCATAACCATTTGGTTCTCTTTGTCTCAACGTCCTACTTTCAGCTCCCAAACCAAATCTACCTGGATGAGAGAGACTAGACTTACTCCCTGAGAAGATTTGATTTGGGAGCTGAAACTCGGATGATGTTGAGACAATGAGAATCAAATCAGATCCCAAATCAAATTTACCCAGTGAGAGAGACGGAGTCTTTCTGCCCAAGGAGAAAGCTTTAGACGCTGAAATACGGACGATGCTAAGACAGTGAAAATCAAATATTCTTTTCCACGAGGAATCATCAGAAAAGTGCTGGAAACAGAGGGAGAAAGGGGGGGGGGGGGGGGGGGGGAGAGAGAGAGAGAAAACAGTCAAAATCTGTCCTGCTCCCTTCTTCTTCATCTGCATTCAGTCTCTCTCATTCCACCGCCGCCCCACTCCATTGCCTCTTACCTCTCTCGCCTACACTCCCCTTCACTCTCCTTCTCTCCACATACTCACTGCCCTTTCACATCTCCTGCCTCTGTCTATCTACCCACTCCCTATCCCAACTATCCCTCACCTTTCCTTCTGTGTCTCTCAATCTCTCCCCCTCCCTATTCCCAATGCCCCCACACTTATCTCTCCCTGCCATCCTCCTCTCTCCCTCCTTCTACTCTGACTCTCTCGAATCCACCAATCCCACTGCCCCCTCACATCTCCCTACCTCTGGCCCCCGTCTCACCTTTCTTTCCCTCCCTCTCCCCTCACCTGTACTCAGTTCCCCGTGGCTCCAGGAGCCAGATGTTGAGGCAAACGTGAAGAGCTAAATTGCGCAAAAAGCTATCCCCGAGTGACAGAAGGGAATGATGGAAACGCAGGTTAAAGTTCAATTTACCATTACCTTTGACCTGGATTCATTAGTCCAATAATTTTCACATCACCTCCAGTTAAAGAATGGATAGGTCAGGAAAGTGGAGTAAACAATCGTCAGATCAGCCATGGTCTCATTGAGCAGTGGAGAAGACTTTATGGGTTGAATGACCTACTTCTGTCCCACGTGAACAGTATGGAGGTATCTTCAACGGTACGTTTAAGATATTAAGCGGACCAGTCAAGGTAGATAAAGAAAAACTACTTTCACTATTTAGAAATTCCAGAACGAAAGAGTAAATTCTCAGAATTAAGGCCCCAACGTGCAGGAAAGACTTCAGAAGCACTTTGACAGACACAGGGTTTCTCAGGTTTGGAATTATCTTCCACAAGCTGTAAGTGACAATTGATTAGTTGGTAATTTTAAATCTGAGATAGAGCTATGGGCCAATATTAGACGTATGGAGTAAGATTAGCAATGATCTCATTGAATGTTGCAACAGGCTTGATGGGCTGAATGGACTATTTCTGTTACTATTTCTCCCTGCTGGATGCTTATGAGACTGAATTTCAGAGTGTGCCCTATTCAATTTCATTCGGTAACCAGCAGAAGTGGAAAGGACTGATGGGCCATGGTAAGAAGGAGAGGGCGATGATGATGAGAGCTGTCCGTACCCCTCTAGGAGCTACCATAATTGATGCTAACAGCTCCGTACCTGTTTGGAAGGGAAGCTGGTCTGCGTCAATGACAGTCTCGAAGGCACAGATGTATTTGTGCGGACTCTTGGCGACCACATGCGTCCACATCATGCGATGCCCGAGGACAGGGATGGAGTCTGTTATGGGGGCACAACAGTGGAGGCATGGCGGTCTCCTGTGAAACTGAGGTCACAGAGATAAATGGGAAAGGTTTGTTACTGGGGCCAAAGGTGTCACAAGGGTGAGGGGGTATGGGGTTACAAAGCAGAGGGCCTGGAGGTCAGGGTGCGAAACTGACTCTTTTTCCCCTCAAACAGATCTGATCCTGTGTTATTTGAGATGGAACATCAATATAGATAGTCGATTGAGCAACTCATAGAATAGAGAGTAGCCTTAAGGGGACGGGGTGGGGGGATTTTCCGAATGGCAACCTGTACCTAATGGAGTGCCACTGGGATCAATGTTTGTGCCACAATTGTTGCCTATAAAAATATTAATGAGTTACATGAAAGAAGTGACTGGACTGTCACTAGGATTGAGAATGACACACTCATCAGTGGAAAGACAAATGGTGAGGATAAGTGAGTCTGCAGAGCAATAGCGACAGTTTAAATGCGTGTGCAAAAACTTTGCACTTGGAATATAATGAGGGGAAATGTCAGGTGATACAATTTGAGAGGAAGAATTGAAGAGTTGAATTTAAGTGAAATGGAGAAAGGCTGCAGCAAGCTACTGAATAGAAGAGTTTGGGAATCCTCACCCAAGAATCACGAAAAGCCAGCATTTGATTTTAGTCTGTAATAGGAAAGGCATAAGAAATGTTGGAAACAAAATCAGAAATTGCTGAAAACAAATACAGTTCTAAATGAGAATCTCTGGACCTAAAACATTATCTCTGCTCTTTTCCACAGATGCTGCCATAACTGTTCAGTTCTTCCATCAACTTCAGGTTTTATTTCTGATTTCCAGCAGCGACAATTCCTTGTTTTTTTTAAAAGAAAGTGTAACATAAACATTAGGAGGGTTTACTGAAAGCAAATGAGCACCAGTCAGACCACAGCTGGAATAATGTGAAGAGATTTGGTCACAGTTTGGAAGAACACAAGGTGACCTGATTGAAATGGACAAGCTGCTAAGCGAATTTGACAACAACGTTGTTGATTCTTAACTGCCATCTCCGCAATTCGGGGCTGGCAATAAATGTTGGCCTTGTCTCCATCGCCCTCACCCCACGAACGAATAAGAGACCTTTTTGAAGGATTTGATTCTGATCCAGGCTTATAGAGAGGGTTCCAAGCTGACAGGAAATTACCAGCAGGAAATTTCACTTTCCTGCACAATTGTTTTGAGTTGTATTAGGAATGGAAATCTGGAGGTTCCCAGCCCAATTCTCTCCCTGCACTCTCTGTCAGGTGTGCACTGGAATACTCTCCATTTGCTTGAACTGGCTGAAGAAGATCGCCACCATCCAAGATAAAGGCATCCCGCTTAATTATCACCACGTCTGGAAACATCTAAAAAACAACAGCACAGGATACGTTGGAATACAACCCCCTTCAAGATCCCTTCAAAGCCATTCACCATCCTTACATGGAAATATATCTGGATCTAATTCTCATGTGCTGTCATTTCTCTGTCAAGAATCTTCAACGAATGGACATTATTTACCTTTTCTTGCCTTCTCCGTTGATTTTCTTGTGAGACATCATTCCGATCACTCCTTAACCAATAAAATTCTTGTAAAAACAGGAGTCATTTTTCTAACAAAAACAGAAATTGCTTAGCAGATCTAGGGCGATCTGCAGAAGAGAAAGCAGAGTAAAAGTTTCGTGATTTTAAACTTCTTCAGAACTAACTTGCATGATCTCCCCTCATACCCTCAAACCGGATAAAACCTGAAAGGAAGATAGAACACTCAGATCAGAAAATGCTGCAGCAGTGAATTTGGGAGCCTCTGTCAATGGAGCATTTTACACAGAATGTTGATCAGTGAATTGTTATCACTATTCCGGTGTTTGGATGAGGCTGACCAGTCAGTGAGCTGGAGGTGTTATTGTTCAAAAAGTAAAACCAGAGAGCAGATCAGTTGTAGGTTAAAACAAGTTGAATTGCCATAATGACTACCGGGGATGCCAATAAAATGTAGGATGGTGTAGAACACCTTCTCCACATAATCAACTGGCAAATGCATTTGTCTGTGCGAGATGATCAGTCCCTTCAGGCCGCTGACAAGCTACTTGTTTGAAACTCTGAGCAGAGGCATTCATAGAGATGCTGTCTTATACTGTGTGGACGCTTCTTGGGGAGATTGGGGTTGCTTATCGCTCAGCTTTGTTGCTGTTTTTCAAAAATTTGTAAATAAGCACATTAATTGCAATAACACGTTTAAACCCTCTTGTGGAGGACCATTGCTTCAAGATATTACAAAAAAGAAAAAACAGAATTTAGAATTTGCCAGAAAAACATTGTCCATACAAACACTGTTAGCTGCATCCTGAGATCACAAATTATTTCAACTGATGCTGCATCAAGACAATTAATTCCAAGTGTGAACATACGCCTCAGAGCTGTCCTTCTGTACTTTTTTAAAAAAATAACATTTCAGTCGCAGATTGAACAAGTTGGACTTCCAGTAATGGAAGCATCACTGACCTCACTCTTATCGACTCTCCCCATCGTGACATCACTAACCTCACAGTAGAATTGCAGCTACAGCAGTCTACAATGAAGACAAATGGAATTTTGGCAATTATTACGAAAGCAACGGGATATAAGAGTGGGAAAGTGTTGCTGAAGGTGTAGAAGGCATTACTTTGAAACTCTGCTGGGATATTGCAAACAATGTTGTTTACTTTACGTGAGAAGGGATATAATTGCATTGGATTCAGTTTAGAAGAAGTATATAGAACGTAGAACATAGAACAATACAGCACAGTCCAGGTCCTTCGACGCTCGGTTGCGCCAACCTGTGAACTATTCTCAGCTCGTCCTCCTACACTATCCCAAAATCATCCACGTGCTTAGCTAAGGAGTGTTTAAATGTCACTAATGTGGCTGAGTTGACTACATTAGCAGGTAGGGCATTCCACGCCCTGACCACTCTCTGCCTAAAAAACCTGCCTCTGACATCTGTCTTAAAACTACGACCCCTCAATTTGTAGTTATGCCCTCTCGTACAAGCTGACGTCACCATCTTAGGGAAAAGTCTTTCACACTCTACCCTATCTAGTCCTCTGATCATCTTGTATGTCTCTATCAAACCCGCCACACCCCCCACCCCGCCCCAGCTTTCTTCTTTCCAATGAGAACAGACACAAGTCTCTCAGCCTTTCCTCGTAAGACCTTCCCTCCAGACCAGGCAACATCCTGGTAAATCTCCTCTGCACATTTTCCAATGCTTCCACATCCTTCCTGTAATGGACGACCAGAACTGTACACAATATTCCAAGTGTGGCCACACCAGCGTGTTGTATAGCTGCAGCATGGTATTGCAGTTCCGGAACTCAATCCCTCTACCAATGAAACATAACACATTGCATGCCTTCTTAACAGCAGTATCCATCTGGGTGGCAACTTTCTGGGATCTTTGCACATGAACTCCAAGATTCCTCTGCACATCCACACTATCAAGAATCTTTCCATTGAGCCAGTACTCTGCCTTCCTGTTATTTTTCCCAAAGTGCAACACCTCACATTTAACTGCATTGAACTCCATTTTCCACATCTCATCCCAATTCTGCAGTTTATCCAAGTCCCCCTGTAACGTGTAACATTCTTACAAACTGTCCACTACCCCACCGACTTGCGTGTCACCTGCAAATTTACTAATCCATCCACCTATGCCTGGGTCTAAGTCATTTATAAAATGACAAACAGCAATGGTCCCAAAACAAGTCCTTGTGGCACACCACTAGTAACTGGACTCCAGACTGAATATTTCCCATCAGCCACCACTCGCTGCCTTCTTTCAGAAAGCCAGTTTCTAATCCAAACTGCTAAATTCCATGCCTTTGCATTTTCTCCATCAGCCTACAACGTGGAACCTTATGTAAGGCTTCACTGAAGTCCATGAATACCACGTCAACTGCCCTACCCTCGTCTACATGCTTGGTCACCTTCTAAAAAAAACTCAGTGAGGTTTGTGAGACACGACCTGCACTTGACGAAACCATATTGACTAGCTGAAATCAAATTGTTGATTGCTAGTGATTATAAATCTTATTTCTTATAATCCTTTCCAAAATTTTTCCTACAGCAGAAGTAATGCTCACTGTTCTATAATTACCTGGGTCATCTCTGCGGCCCTTCTCGAATAAGGGCACAACATTTGCAATCCTCCAGTTCTCAGATACTAAACCTGTAGACAATGAAGACTCAAATATCAAAACCAAAGTCTCTGCTATCTCCTCTCTAGGTACCTAAAGAATCCTTGGATAAATCCCATCTGGCCCAGTGTACTTGTGTACTTTCCCTGGAGATAATTCCAGAGATGAAAGTCTTATCCAGTAACATCTTAAAACAAGTTGCATACCTCCAAGCAAAACGAATGCCCCAGGAATCACAGAATACTGAAAAGGTCAAATCAGTACGAACACAAGCTGATACTAATACAAACTGTCCCTTCTTTATTAGGAAACATTTTGTAATCCCCTTTATTTAAAGACGTGCTGTTCCGAATACTATTGGACCTATTAAGCCTATATTACTTCCACACTCTCTTGGACATTAACACAGTCATGCTCTCACCCTTGATCTGTCTCTAGGTCTGTGAAGCTGTTTTCTCTCTACCCACCTCCACAACCCACCCCCCCCCCCCCACCTGATTTGTCAGCTTTTATCTGCAGTATAAAATTGCTGGTCTCCTTGGAAGGTCTTCAGAATATTCAAGAAATCAATCTGTGGCCGAACTCTGTTTCTGTTCCTTTTTGAATTGTTTTCTGGAACTTTCTAAAGTATTGGTCAATCAGAAGAATAGGTCAACAGTTCAGAGCATTGCCAATAAATGGATGGCTTCCTACTGTTAGTTTCTCGGTTAAGCAGGACGCAGTGCCTTTCTGTTTGAGCCCTCCTTTGTTGGTGGATAAGTTGGTCGGGGAAACCTGTACAGAATAATGATCGCCTTTGACATTATGCTGATGTTATTATCACATGGCTGATGTGTCTGGTGTAAGGATTTTGTTACTTCAGACTGTACTTGGCTGATATACCATGCATCCCTTCCTGTTTGGTTTGATGGCCATTATAAGTGGGGGAGGGGGGACGAGGTGGGGGGGGGGGGGGGGTCGGGCTGCATTTGAACGAAAATAAATTTATACAAATGGATTATGCATTTAGCTGTAAAACTTGGTTAGGCTTGGTGTCAGAGTGCCAGATATCTATGTCAAAACCATTATGTACATTGCTCCAACCTATTGTCATATTTCTGAGAAGTGATATCATAGAATTACACACATGTATCACAGAATCCTTACAGTGTGCAAGCAGGCCATTCAGCTCATCGCGTTCACTAGGTCCCTCTGAAAAGAATCACAGTCAGATCCATTCACCCCCACTCATCCCGCTGTAAACCTACATTTCCTATGGTCAATCCACCTAACCTGCACATTGCTAGACTGTGGGGGAAGACCAGAGCATCCGGAAGAAACCCATGCTGACACAGAAGAATGTTTAAGATCCATTCAGAATGCCTGTCGAAGGTGGAATCGATGCAAGATCCCTGGCAGTGTAATTCGGCAGAGGATCCTGCAGATAGGGTAAAATGTGAGGTCATTCGTTTTGGTAGGAATAACAATAAAATAGATTATCATTTCAATGGTGAAAAGATGCAGTATGCTGTTGGTTGTCCTTGTGCATGAATCACAAAATGTCTCTTTTTTTTCAGGTGCAGCAGGTAACTAAAAGGCAAAAGGAAAAGTGTCCTTCATTGCTACCGGGATGGAGTTTTGAAATAGAGAGATTATGCTGCTCCTGAATAGGGTGCCAGTGAGGGCACACATAGAACATTGTGTGCTGTTTTGGTCTCCTAACTTGAGAAAAGATGTAGTGACGCTGGGGTAGGTGCAGAGGAGCTTCACTAGGTTGGTTGTGGAATTGAGAAGGTTGCCTGCTGAAGAGATATTGAGTAGGCTGGGACTGTACGAAATTGAAATTGAAAAGATGAAGGGGGATCTTATCAAAACATGCTTAGAAGAGATAGGATGAAATTGTGGTATGTTTGCCAAGCTGGGAAGTTGATTTGCAGATATTTCATCCCCTGTCTAGGTGACCTCCTCAGCGCTTTAGAACCTCCTGTGAAGTGATGCTGGACTGTGTCCTCTGGAATGTATTTGTTTCCGTTCCGACAGATTCCAGTGGCTGGTTCTAGTTATTCACTGTAGTGGCTTGTATATTGGAACTATGTCTGTGTCCCTGTTGATGGAGTTCGTGGATGAGTGCTATGCTTCTAGAAATTCCCTGGATGTCCTCCGTTTGCCTTATCTCATTTCAGTTTTTTTGTCCCATCGAATTTCTGGTCCTTCTCATCTGTGTGTGTGGCTAGTAGGGACATCTGGTTGTGGCGTTTAGTGGTTAGTTGGTAGTCGTAGATATGGATTCCCAGTTGTCTGCAAGTTTGACCTACATAGTGTATCGTCCAGTCTTTGAATGGAATCCTGTGAATTACGTTGGTCTTGATCAAGGGTGTTTTGTCCTGGCGAGTTGTTATCTGGGCTTGACTGTCGGTTTATGGGATGTCATGAATTGCAGTGGTGGGAGAAAAGTCTGGCTGTCATTTCGGAGACATGTTAAATGTAGCGTAGCCTTGCTAGTGAGTTAGGTTGTGGCATGTCCTCGTCACATTGTTTTCTGTTAGACATCTGCGGTTGAAGTTACGGGGATATCTGTTCTTGCCAAATACTCTGTAGAGATGTTCTTCTTCCCCTCGTAGGTCGGGAGGGGAACAGAGTCCTAATGCAGCTTCTCACTGGGATTCATGACAGCCCATAAACTGACAGCCACGGTCAGACAGCAACTCATCAGTACAAAAGACTCTGTACCCATCAAGTGCAAGACAAACATAATTCACAGGATTCTACGCAAAGACCGCAAGATGCATATATAGGTCAAATTGGAAGACAACTAGCAATCTGCATCCATGAACACCAACTAGCCACTAAAGAACAAAAAAAAGTAAATTTACAGTTCAGGAACAGGTCCGTTGGCCTTCCAAGTCTGAGCCAATCTAAATCTGCTATCTAAACCTATCACTCAACACTTCAGCATCTGTATCCCTCTGCTCTTCACCTACTCATGCATCTGTCAAGACGCATTCTAAATGACTCTACTTTGCTACCTCTGCAGGTAACGCAAACACAAGTACTTTCTATGTGTGTCTCCCCTTTACAGCTCTCACCTTGAATGTGTGAACTCTTGTTATTGAATCCCTCACCCTGGGAAAAAGCTTGTCTCTATCAACTTGTTTATATCCTTCATGATTTTGTAGATCTCAATCTATCAAACTCCTATTTTTTCAAATGAAAACAATCCTAACCCACTCAACCTCTCTTCATAGCTAACACCTTCCATACCAGGCAACATCCTCGTTAACCTTCTGTGCAGCCTCACAAAGCATCCACATCCTTTTGATAATGTGGTGACTAGAACTGTACACAGTTTTCTAAATGCGGCCGAACCAATGTCTTGTACAATTTTAACACGATCTGCCAACTCTTATATTCAATACCCCGTCCGATGGAAGCAAGAATGCCATATGGCTTCTTGGCCACTCTAACCACCTGTGGATCAACCTTCAGGGTACAATGGAACTGAACTCCCGGATCTCTCTGCTTATCAACTTTTATCAAGGCTGTTTAGTTTACAGTATTGTTGGATCTAGAATTAGACTTTCCAAAATGCATCACCTCAAATTTGTCTGGATTGAACTTCATCTGCTACTTCTCTGCTAATGCTCCAGTCTATATATATTATCCTGTATTCTTTGATAGTCCCCTATGCTTTCCGCTACTCCACCAATCTTCATGTCATCTGCAAATTTACTGATCAGACCAACAATGCATTCTTCCAGATCACTTATGTATAATACAAGAAACAGTGGATCCAGCACAGATCATTGTGGAACACCACTGGTCACCTTTCTCCATTTCGAAAAACTCCCTTTACTGGTCTCCTGTTACTCAACCAGTTCTTTATACACTTGGTTAGAACACACTGTCCCCCACGTGATTTCACTTTCTCCATTAGTTTACCATGGGGAACCTTATCAAATGCCTTACTAAAGTCCATGCATATGACATCGATAGTCCTTCCTTCATCTATCAATTTGGTCATTTCCTCAAAAAAAACTCTATTAAGTTGGCAAGGCACAAATCCATGTTGCCAAAGATAAATGCTACGACCAGCTGTCCCTATTACCTGCACACACAGATGACAATGACCAGAAATTCGACTGGGACTACACAACCGTCATAAGATAAGCCAAATGGAAGACAACTAGAGAATTTCTAGAACCATGGCACAGCAAGCTCGAAATGACTGAAAACGTCACCTCGACAGAGGATGAAACGTCTGCAAACCAACTTCTCAGCTCAGTGAACATACCACAACTATGATGACCGACATCCAAGCCACAAATCTTTATGCAAACATTGAAGATTGCATTAAATTAGGAGGATGTTTCCAGTTGAGGCTGAAACTAGAACCAAGGTCCAATTAGAGGCTTTGTATGTGTGTGTGGAATTGTGTGCCTGTATGTATACGTGCATATACGCATGCGTGCGTGTGTATGAGAGCGTGAGAGACAGTGTAAATCACAGTGTGAGACAGGCCATTCTGAGGGGGTAATGCACTGCTGAAGGTTAAGGACTGAAGGAGTTTCATGCTATCAGAGGGTCAGCATGGAAGGAGTGTGCACTATTTCAGGATCAGTACTGAGGGAATGCTGTACTGTTGGAGGGTCAGCACTGAGCGGTGCTGCATTGTCGACAGTAAGGACCAAAGGCCTGTGCTTTCTTCTTGAAAGGGGCTACCACTGTTGAATCTACAACTCGCGACTACCATTGACCAGAAACTGAACTGTGCTATTCATATATATATATATATATATATATATATATATATATATACACACACACTGTTGCGACAGAGCAGGTCAGAAATTAGAATATTGTAACAAAAAGCTCACGTCCTCACTTCCCAAAACCTGTCCACAATCTGCAAGCACAAGTCAGGTGAATGATGAAATACTTCTCATTTGTCTAGATGAGTGACGTTGTAACAACATTCAAGAAGCTTTAAATAATCCGGCACAAACCATTCCACCTGACTGCCACATAGAATCATTGGGTCACAGAGATATCCAGCACAGAACCATATCATTTATTCCAAACCGTCCATGCCGAACAGATATCCGGATTAAATCTCGTCACATTTGCCAGCATTTGACCCATATCCCTCTAAACCTTTCCTATTTATAAAGCCATCGAGATCCGTTTAAATGTTGTAATTGCACCAGCCTCCGACAGGTCCGCTGGCAGCTCATTTTACACATGCAGCACCCTCTGTATGAAAACATTGCCCCTTTGTACACTTTTAAACCTTTGCCCTCTTATCTTACTTCTATAGCCTTCAATACTGGAATCCTCCATCCCTGAGAAAATACGTTGTCTATTTAGTCTATCCATGCCCCTCGTGATTATACAGACCTCTTTAAGGTCACCCCTCAGCCTCCAATGCTTCAGGGAAAATAACCTCAGTCTATTCGGCCTCTCCCACTTTCACATACCGTCCAACCCTGGCAACATGCTTCTAAATCTTTTCTGAATGCTTCAAAGCTTCACAACATCCTTCCTCATGCAGTGAGAGCATAATTACATGCAGTATTCTAAAAGTGGCCGAAGCAATACCCTACACATGTGCAACAAGGCTACCCAAGTCATCTGTTATGAAAATTGAGATTAGCACAACAAACACCTTCTTCACTATCCCACCTCCATGTGACATCAATTTCAGGGAGTTTTGTACCTGCACTCCAAGCTTTCTTTGTTTAACAACATTTATTAGGACCTTACCATTCTAGTTCTCCCCCTATTCCGTGTGATCTAACCCTGCTAACGACTCTACCATAAGGAACCTTGCAGAACGCCTTACTAGCGTTTTCTGCTCTGCCCTAATCAATCCCTTCATTATTTCTTCAAAAAAACCTAATCAAGTTCACGAGACACGATTTCCCAGGCACAAAGCCATGCTAAGCTAAGGGCGGCACGGTGGTTAGCACTGCTGCCGCACAGCACCAGGGACCTGGGTTCAATTCCCGCCTCAGGCGACTGACTGCATGGAGTCTGCACATTCTTCTCTGTGTCTGCGTGGGTTTCCTCCGGGTGCTCCGGTTTCCTCCCACAATCCAAAGATGTGCGATTCAGGTGAATTGGCCATGCTAAATTGCCCGTAGTGTTCGGTCAGGGGTAAAGGTAAGGGTATGGGAGGGTTGCGCTTCGGTGGGTCGGTGTGGACTTGTTGGGACGAAGGGCCTGTTTCCACACTGTAAGTAATCTAATCTAATTGACTATCCCTAATCAGACCTTGCCTTCCCAGATACATGTCAATCCAGTCCTTAGTATTCCTCCAATAACTTTTCCACCACTGATGTCAGACTAGAGTTGGCTTTCCTTACATGAGATAAAATGCAGCAGCATTTTATTACAACTTTAAGAAAACAAAATATTTCGTCATAAAGTTTGATAGTAAGTATTGCTGTAACAAAAATTAGGTTAGCGATTTACTGTACTGAGGAATTAATTCAATCAGCTGCAAAATGATTCTGCACTTTTTAAAGAACGTCAATAAACAGCATTGCTCAAAGTACAGGCAAGTATCTAGCCAGCATTCAATATTGGCTTAAATAAATCAGTATTTAAATTAGTTATGATAAGGATCTCATATATTTCTTTAGAATGCTGGATTAATTTGGGGCACTTCATTCTCTGGAAGCCTTTTGTTATTTTTCTCCAAGTATGAGTTATTCATCTCTGGACTTTGACAGTTGAACTGTCAAACCACATAGGTAGGAAGAATGGTGGGAATCTAAGGCAGAAATTCAGGGAGCTAGGGTGGAAGTTGAGTGCTCGAACAAGCAGAGTTGTTATCTCTGGTTTGTTTCCCGTGCCACATGGTAGTGAAGTGAGGAACAGGGAGAGAGTGGAGTTGAACACGTAGCTGCATGGAAGGTGCAGGAGGGAGGGTTTTGGATTCTTGGATAACTCGAGCTCTTTCTGTGGAAGGTGGGGCCTCTAAAAACAGGAAGGTCTCCACGTGAACCATAGGCGTTTAACGTATACCTTTAATCAGTATTCAAGTTGGAAAAGGGCCATGTTAGTGAGAACACAGAAATACGGGTTACAAGATTAGATGGAATTGAGGTTGACAAAAAAACAGGTTTTGGCCATCTTGGAAGATCTGAAAATAGTTAACACTCCTGAGGCAGATGGGATTTATCCTCGGATTCTCCGGGAAGCCAGTGAGAAGAATGCAGAGGCTTTGACTTCAATCTTTATGCAATCATTGTCGACAGAAGACTGGAGGATAACAAATGTTTAAGAAGGGAAGTCGGGACAACCCTGGTAATTATCGATCTGTGAGCTTCCATTGTGGGCAATATGTTTGGAAAGGTTGTAAGACATAGGATTTATAATCATTTGGACAGGAATAATTTTATTTGGGATGGTCAATACAGTTTTGTGAAGCGTAGATCATGCCTCACTGATCTTATTGAGTTGTTTAAGAAAGTGACAAAGCAAGCAGATGAAGGTAAAGTGCTTTATGTGGGGTATATGGAATTTAGTAAGGTGTTTGACCAGTTTCCACACGGTAGGCTATTGCACAAAATACAGAGTTTCTTGATTGAAGGTGAATTAGCAGTTTGGATCAGACATTGGCTAGCTGAAAGAAGACAGAGAGTGGTGGTTGATGGGAAATGGTCATCGTGAAGCTCAGGTACCAGTGATATGTGGCAAGGATCTGTTTGGGGCGACGGCTGTTCATTATTTTTATAAATGATCTTGATGTGGACATAGAAAAGTGTGTTAGTAAATTGGCGGCTGACACTAAGATAGGCAGAGATACAGATACTGCTGAAGGATGTTATGGGTTACAGAGGGACATTGGTAAGATGCAGAGCTGGGCTGAGTAGTGGCAAATGGAACTTAATGCGAAAAAGTGTGACGTAGTTCACTTCAGAAGAAGTAACAAGATTGAAGAGTGCTGAGCTAATGATAAAATTCTTGACAGTGGAGATGAACAGAGAGATTTAAGTGCCCTTGTGCAATAATCCCTGAAAGTTGCCACCCAAGTTGACAGGGTTGTAAAAAATGCAGACCGTGTGTTGACATTTGGTAGGGGATTGAGTTTTGGATCCACGAAATCATGCTTCAGCATTGGAGTATTGCACGCAATTCTGGTCACCGCATTATAGGAAGGATGTGGAAGCTTTGGAAAGAGTTTAGAGGCCAATTAGTAGGATGTTGTCTGGTATGGAAGGAAGGACTGATGAAGAAAAGCTGAGGGAACTGAGGCTGTTTTCATTGGAGAAAAGACGGTTGAGAGATGACTTAATCGCGTCACGTAAGATAATCAGTTAGATAGGATGGACAGTGAGTCTTTTTTCTCAGATAGTGAAGGCCAACACGGCTTTAAATTGAGGTGTGGTAGACTTAGGACAGATATTACGGGTAGTTTCTTCACTAGTCGGGACGTGGAACAGTCGTCAACTCGCCGATGATAAAGTCATTTGAATGGGCAGTGGACAGAAATATGGATAACAATGGAACAGTATAGGTTAGGTGGGCATCAGATTATTTTCACAGGTCGGCACAACATCGAGGGCTGAAGGGCCTGTACTGCGCTGTAACGTTCTCTGTTTTATGTTCTATGATATGCCAATGCAAGTATTACAGCTCAGATCTTCACCAAACATATGTTCTATTATGATACCAGCTGATGGTATACAAGACATATCAGTTCCCAGACGTATCAAACCGTTTCAGGCTGGAACCTTAAACTAAAACCTTTCACCAATTTTGGCAAAAATTTAAACTCTCTCCCTTTCTTACAAATGACAGTCTTCTACATCCAGCTTCATACAAGTCTTCTACAAAATTCAATTTATAAGCCTTTTTTCCAACCCAAAGGTATTTCCCCTAATTAAAAGTGGACAAAAAAAAATCTATGATCTTCTAAATTGAAAGCCTAATGCAGAAGTCACATGGATTGCAACAGTTCTAAAAAGAATCTCACCATCACATTCTCAATATGCACCTAGGAATGATCAGTAAATTCTGGCTCAGCCAGTGATGCCCATGAAAGCATTGTAAACCATTAAAGATGTTGTCTAGTCATGACTAATGGTGGACGCTGGATTTTATAGTTTGAGTGTTAACTCATTGGGTGCACTGAGTAACTTGTTTGTTGTGAAGGGCTGAAGCAATATGCTTTTTTGAACAATCTGTCAGTTTTTCAGAGGCACAACCTACGCACACAGCATCATACCAACACTGACATTCAAGTACAACGTTACTCACAAATGAGATAGCGAGGAGCAATTTAAAATGTACGCATATCTGGACAGGCCTCCTAATAGTTCGGGAGACGTAGAGGAAAGTATTGCAAGGATGATTCAGGAGAAGAGTGAAAGTAGTAGGGTGGTTGTTATGGGGGACTTTAACTTCCCAGATATTGACTGGGAAAGCTATAGCTCGAGTTCGTTTGATGGGTTGGTGTTTGTCCAATGTGTGCAGGAGGGTTTCCTGACACAATATGTAGACAGACCAACTAGAGGTGAGGCCATACTGGATTTGGTTCTAGGTAATGAACCAGGCCAGGTGTTAGACTTGGAGGACAGTGACCACAACTCGGTGACTTTTACTCTAGTGATGGACAGGGATACGTGTGCACTGCAGGGCAGGAGTTATAGCTGGGGGCAGGGAAATTATGATGCGGTCAGGCATGACTTAGGATGTGTGGATTGGAATAATAGGCTTCAAGGGAAGGACACAAATGATATGTGGAGCTTGTTGAAGGAGCAGCTATTGGGTGTCCTTGATAAGTATGTACCAGTCAGGCAGGGAGGAAAGGGTCTTGTCAGGGAGCCGTGGTTTAATAAGGAATTGGAATCTCTTGTAAAAGGGAAGAGGGCGGCCTACGTAAAGATGAGGCGTGAAGGTTCAGTTGGGGCGATTGAGAGTTATAAGGTAGCCAGGAAGGATCTAAAGAGAGAGCTAAGAGCAGCGAGAAGGGGACATGTGAAGCCTTTGGTTGGTAGGATTAGGGAAAATCCAAAGGCTTTCTATAGGTATGTCAGGAATAAAAGGATGACTAGGGTAGGTATCGGTCCAGTCAAGGATAGTAGTGGGAAGTTGTGCGTGGAGGCGGAAGAGATTGGAGAGACTAAATCAATACTTTTCGTCAGTATTCACTCAGGAATAGGAGATTGATGCTGATGTGAATATTGAGTCACAAGTGATTAGAATGGATGGCCTTGAGGTATGTAGGGAAGAGGTTCTGGGAATACTGGAAAGGGTGAAAATAGATAAGTCCCCTGGGCCTGATGGCATTTATCCTAGGATCCTCTGGGAAGCTAGGGAGGAGATAGCGGAGCCATTGGCATTGATTTTTATGTCGTTGTTGTCTACAGGAATAGTACCGGAAGACTGGAGGATAGCGAATGTGGTCCCCTTGTTCAAGAAGGAGAGTAGAGACAGCCCTAGTAACTATAGGCCAGTGAATCTCACTTCTGTTGTGGGCAAAGTCTTAGAGAGAATTGTAAAGGTTAGGATTTATGAACATCTGGATAGGAATAATGTGATCAAGGATAGTCAGCATGGTTTTGTGAAGGGCAGGTCGCGCCTCAAAAACCTTATTGAGTTCTTTGAGAAGGTGACTAAGGAAGTGGACGAGGGTAAAGCAGTAGATGTGGTGTATATGGATTTTAGCAAGGCGTTTGATAAGGTACCCCATGGTAGGCTACAGCAAAAATTACGGAGGTATGGCATTGAGGGTGGATTAGAGGTTTGGATTAGGAATTGGCTGGCTGGAAGAAGACAGAGGGTAGTAGTTGATGGTAAAGGTTCATCTTGGAGTGCAGTTACTAGCAGTGTTCCACAAGGATCTGATTTGGGACCATTGCCGTTTGTCATTTTTATAAATGACCTGGAGGAGGGGCTTGAAGGCTGGGTGAGCAAGTTTGCGGATGATACGAAAGTCGGTGGAGTGGTGGACAGTGACGAAGGATGTGGCAGGATATAGATAAGTTGCAGAGCTGGGCAGAAAGGTGGCAAATGGAGTTCAATGTAGCTAAGTGTGAAGTCATTCACTTTGGTAGGAGTAACAAGAAGATTGATGACTGGGCTAATGGTAGACTACTTGGTAGTGTGGATGAGCAGAGGGATCTTGGTGTCCATGTACACAGATCTCTGAAAGTTTCCACCCAGGTAAATAGTGCTGTGAAGAAGGCATATGGCGTACTGGGCTTTATTGGTAGGGGAATTGAGTTCCGGAGTCCTGAGGTCATGTTGCAGTTGTATAAGACTCTGGTGCGGCCTCATCTGGAGTATTGTGTGCAGTTTTGGTCGCCATACTATAGGAAGGATGTGGAGGCACTGGAACGGGTGCAGAGGAGGTTTACCAGGATGCTGAGGCACTTGAGGCTGTTCCTCTTTGGAGAAAATAAGGTTTAGGGGAGATTTGATAGAGTTGTACAAGGTGATTAGGGGTTTAGATAGGGTTGACAGTGAGAACCTTTTTCCGCTTATGGAGTCAGCTGTTACTAGGGGACACAGCTGTAAATTAAGGGGAGGTTGGTATAGGACAGACGTTAGGGGTAGATTCTTTACTCAGCGGGTTGTGAGTTCATGGAATGCCTTGCCAGTATCAGTGGTGGACTCTTCCTCTTTATGGTCATTTAAGCGGGCATTGGATAAGCATATGGAGGTTATTGGGCTAGTGTAGGTTAGGTAGGCTTCAGTCGGCGCAACATCCTGGGCCGAAGGGCCTGTACTGCGCTGTATATTTCTATTCTCTATGTTCTATGAAGAATATTCGGAAACATAATTAAATTATTAGCATGAAAATGATTATGTGTGGAATATTTGCATGCAAGGGAAAGTAACTAGATATTTTCAAAATACTTGGGCTAAAATATAATCTGGTCCCGGGTGTAATAACCACACTCATCATCTGTGCATTATGTTTTCATTAGATTTCACTCTTAAAAATTGAATTAAACAAATGGCTGGATTTGCTAATTAGACAATAAATCGATTGTGATCAAAGAATGTGTGATCTTCAATGCTGCGACTGTAATTGTCAACGTAGAATTGAAAGCATCCACAGAAACATACTCCCTTGAGCCACACTCAAGAATGATTGCGGGGGTCATGCCCAACATTACTCGAGATACACAATTATGCTTGGACACTGGGACTGCGGAGCTGACGTGTACTCGATATGGCTGATGCGGGATTCTTTGCAAGACACCATTTACTGCAATATTCCATTAGCTTGGTAACACTGTCATTAAGAATCTGGACAAGGACACAGAATTGTGGAGCTTATGTAGCTCGGTAGATGTCATAGCTGAACTTAGCCGAATATGCGAGACATGGTCATTGGCAGTTCTTTTGTACAAATGATGAAAATTGGTTTGAGTCAATGTGTTACTCCATTGACCAATCTACTTCACATGCTTTCCAATGTTCAAAGATGTTTTTGAATTGTCTGTTGAGAGGAAATGTTTGAATACTGTCCGGATCCAGTTTGGAAGCTGTCTGCAGACTTTGGAGCTGGTCACTCTTTACTGCAAGTTCAATTCTGGTATAGCAAGATCATATTTGGATTCAGGCATTTTCGGCAGTACTTTGAATGTATAGTTCAGTGCAAAGGCAATATGTTTACTCATTGAATACGAATCCGCGGTTTACTGCTGTCATTGAACTGATCAATAATCAGTGGTTACTATAGTGACGATTTTGAAAAATAATTAGGTAAGTACTCTGGTTATTGAAGTGACACTAATTAAATAATCTTCAACTGGAAAGACACGTATGGTTTGGCTTGATTTAAAGATTCAGTGGAATAAAGAGACGTTAACTCTTTACAGTATAAAACTTAAAACTGACCTGCAGATATGTGTCATAGCCTAATCATGCAATAATCGAATATGGTGAGGCTCACAGAATCCCAATTTACAGACAATGCCTCAGGCAAAATTGTGGTATTTTTAAGGCTAGTCCTGTCCCACTGGAGGGAAAGAGCTAGCAGAAGTAATATCTCCGTGGTATACAGTCAAGATAGGGGTGCACTGGAAGTGGTCAACATTGATGCCGGATCACGTGAAGCCTCATGGCATCACTTTAAATACAAGCATTGAAATATTGTGCAGATTGTCCATACCATATCCCTCAAATTCCTCTATTTGGCACAATATTAGAGTTGGAAAGGTCAGAGAATGTACTCTGTGTCGCTGGTTGCAGTGTCCAGTATTGAGTGAGGGTCAACGATGCTACCAGTTGGCTGAGCTGGTACAGCCTAAAAGGACATAGCTGCAGGAATAGAGGTACTTCAGGGTGATGGGGGGGGGGGGGGAGGGGCAGCTGGGGGTGAGAGGACGAATACATGGGAGAAAATTATTAATCACACTGTCACCAATCTGTCTACCAAAGATTTTATAGACACTCTATCATGTCGTGTGGCATCTGAAATAGAGAATGCATTTTCCAGCAATCTGTAGATTCTGGAAGAGTTCCAATGGACTGGATGGAAGGTAATGTTTAGAAAAAAGGAGGGGTTGGGGAAAATAGGATATAATAATCCGGTTAGATAGGTATCAGTGGTAGATAAAATGCTGGATTTAAGGATGCAATAAATACACATTTGGAAATCTGGGACAGAGACAGTCCTCGTCAACATGGATTCATTAATGAGAAATCATGCTTGACAAATCGTCTGGAACCATTTGAAGATGTGACCACGAGAGAGAATAATGATAAATCAGTCAATGTTGTATGTCTGGACTTCCTGAAGGCTTTTGACAAGGTTCCACATATGAGATTAGTAAAAAACAGTTAAAGTTCATGATATCAGAAGTAATTTAATGATATCAATAGAGAACTAGTTGGCAGACAGAAAGCAGAGAGTTGGAATTAATGGGTCCTTTTTAGTGCGGCAGGTAATGATAAATGGAGTGTCGCCTGTTTCAATGTTATTACCCCAGTTGTTCATAATACACATTAAATACTAGACGAAGGAATTGAATGTTATATCACCAGATTTGTTGATAACACTAAAACTAAGCGCAGTTGCTCTGTGCATTGTGAGGAGAATACTAAGAGTGTAACTTGGACAGACTGGACGAGTGGGCAAATTCTTAGCAAATGCAATATAATGATAATAATTGTAAGGTTATCCATTTGTCACATAAAACAGGAAGGCAGATTATTATCTCATAGTAGCAGTTCAGGAAAAGATTAGGTGCAAAGGGACCTGGGTGTCATGGTAAAACAATCGTTGAAGATTGGCATGCAGGTGTACCAGGCAGTGAGGAAAGCTTTTGGCATGTTCTCCTTCACAGCTGGAGGATTTCAATATTTGAGTAAGTGTATCTCAGTGCAGTTATACAGGACCTTGGTGAGGTGATGTTTTTGGTATTGTGTGTAGTTTTGTTCTCTTCATCTGAGGAAGGACATTCTTGCTATTGAGGGAGTAAGTAGACTGATTCCAAGGATGGCATATGAGGAAATATTGGATAGACTGGGCTTACATTTGGTGGAATTCAGAAGGATGATGAGTATCCCATAGAACCAGATAAAATGGAGATGGGACAGGACAGGCGAGATGCAGGAAGAATGTTCCTAATTTTGGGGGAAGATCAGAATAAGGGTTCACAGTGTACGAATAAGAGTGAATCCACACAAAGTGAGGCAGAATTTCTTCATTCAGGGAGCTGTGAAACTATGGCATTCGCTCCCCAAGAAGCTGCTGAGGCCAGTTCAATCGATATATTCAGGAGGGAGCTGCGCGTGGCCCTTGAGGTTAAAGGGATCATGGGGTAAAGGGAAAGGGATACTGAGATCGTATCGAGTGGTGGTGTATGGGGAAAAGGTCGAATACGGCTAGTTCTGCACTGATTTTCTCAGTTTCTTTGTATTAACTGTGATTGTGCACATCAAAATATTCAACTTTATACCCTGAGTAGTGCTGCTTTGCGATACCAGTTTTATGAAAACAGATAATAAATTCCAAGTTTGCCAACATTTTTTTCAGCTCTTCCTCAAATCCGCATCGCTATTGAAAGATTGTGTCTAATTCCTGTAATCTATCTGGTCACCTTCATTTCCGAACATAGTTACTGCTTGCCTGTTGTCCATTTGCATTGTATGCTGCAGACTGAGCTGAAATAAAATTGGAATAACATCCACCTGATCAGGCAGCATCTGTGCAGAGAGGAACAGAGTTAACTAAGTCTGTAACGTTTCAATAGAACAGGGAACAGTTGGAGATCTAACAGTTTTAGATGAATGGCTGGTGTGGAAAGTTCAAAAAGAAGGTCTGTGTTTGGGGTGAAGATAGGACAGGTTGAATGATGGAAGATTGAGTCTTCTGTGGTCAAAGGAGATTGCACTGGAGTGAGAGAAAAAAACAGAGAAACTAAAGATGTGTCTCCAGCACGTGTGCTGCTGACTGAAGGAAATCAAATGGAAACAAACAAAGAAACAGAGATTGGGTAGGGAAGAGAGAGAGAGAGAGAGAGAGAGAGAGAGAGAGAGAGAAACAAGAATGGGGAAAGCAGAGAGCCAACGGGCGCGGAGAGAGAGAGAGAGCAACGTGCGATCCAATTGTTCAGTGTTAATGTGGACATCAAAAAAGAGGAGGTGGTTGCTGTATTGGGTAGGGATCAATCAAGGAGGGGCTGATTGCAGTTTTGTGTAGGGGTCAGTCAGGGAGAGGCTGATTTCAGTGTTGGGTAGGGATCAGTCAAGGAGGGGATGATTTCAGTGTTGGTAAGGGATCAGTCAGGGGCGGTATGACTGCAGTGCCAGTGAAACAATCAATCAGGAAGGGGAGAAAGCAGCGTTAGTTGGGATCAGTCTGGAAAGTATGCTTCCAGTGGTCGTAGAGATCAGTAAGGGAGGGGGATATTTCAGTGTTGGGGAGGGATCAGTCCGGGATGGGGAGATTGCAACGTCTGGGTAGAGATGAGATAGGGCGTGGAGGTTGTAATGTTACATAGGTATCAGTCAGAGACGGGAGAAATATAGTGTTGGGATAGGGATCAGTCAAGGAGGGGGTGATTGCAGTATTGGGCCGTGATCACTCAGGGAAGGGGAGATTTTAGTGTTTGTAGAGATCAGTCAGGGAAAGGGAGTTTGCATTGTTGGGTAGGAATCAATTTGGGAGGGTGTGATTGCAGTGTTGGGTATGAATCTCTTATGGAGGGGGTGATTGCAGTGTTAGCTAGTAATCAGTCAGCGATTGTGGTTACAATATTGGGTAGGGATTAATCTCTGAGGGGGTGATTGCAGTGTTGGTTAGGATGAGTCAAGGACGGCGAGATTTCAATGTTTGCAGAGATCGGTAAGAGAGGAGGAAAATACAGTTTTACTTTAATCATCAATCAGGGTTGGGGTTATTGCAATGATGATCAGCATCACTAAGGGATGGGGGTTTGCATCATTGTTGAAGCGATCAGTCAGGGAGAGGGAGATCACAGTGTTGTGGCAGGATCAGTTAGGAAGGGGGTGTAGGTCGTAGTGTCGGGTAGGGATCAAACAGGGGTGATGCCGTGTTGGGTAAAGATGAATTGTGGTGGGGAGAGATTGCAGTGTTAGGTACAAATTAGTCAGTTAAGAGGACTGTGTTGTGTCAAGAACAGTCGGGAACTGGGTGATTGCAGCATTGGATAGGGATAATTCAGGGTAGTGTGTGATTTCAGTGTTGAGTAGGAATCAGTCAGGGAGGGACCCATTGCAGTGCTGGGTAGAGACCAGGTAGATAGGGATTAACTGCTGTTTTGGGTAGTGATCAGTCATGTTAGGGTTCATTGCAGTGTTGTGTCGGTATCCATTGTGAAGGTGTGATTGCGGTGTTTGGTATGGATCACAGGGCATCGGTGAATGTAGTGTAAGGGAGGGATCGTTCAGGAAGGGGGAAATTGTCGTGTTGTGTACGATCAGTCAGGGAGGGTGTGTTAACAGTGTTGGGTAGGGATAGGTGAAGGAGGGGGGTGATTGCACCGTTGGGTAGGAATTAATCAAGCACGTGGATATTGAAGCTTTGCCAAAAGATCAGTCAGGAGGGTGCTGATTGCAGTTGTTGGGTAGGGATCAGTAATGGAAGGGAAGATTGCAAAGTTGTGTAGAGATGGTTCAGGGAGAGGAGGTTGCAGTGTCGGTTAGGGATCAATCAGAGATGGCAGAATTGCAGTGTTGGCATAGGGATCAGTCAGGGATGGGGTGGTTGCTGTACTGAGTAGAGATCAGTCCAGAAAGGAGTGTTTGCAGTGCTGGTGAAGCGATCAGTCAGGGAGAGGTCGATTATAGTGTCGATTGGGGAACAGTCAGTGAGGGGGAAATTGCAATGTTGGACATAGATCAGTCAGGGACGGGGCAATTGCAGTGCTTTGGATGGATCAGTCAAGATGGAGGACGATTGCAATGTTGACTGGAGATCAGTCAGGGCGGAAGTGATTGCAGTTTTGCGTAGGTATCAGTCAGGGAGCGGGAGTTTGCAGTGTTGGGCAGTGATCAATCTCTGCAGAGGTGATTGCAGTGTTGGGTAGGATTAGTCAAGGAAGGTGAGATTTCAATGATTGTAGAAATCATTAAGGGAGGAGGACTATTCAGTGTTGGGTAGGAATCAGTCTGGGAGTGGTTGATTGCAGTGAGTGCAGAGATCAGTCAGGCATGGGGTGTTTGCTGTGAGGGTGAAACAATCCGTCAGAGAATAGGAGATTGCAACGTTGGGTAGAGGTGACTCTGGGAGGGGGAGGTTGTAGTGTTGGGTATGGATCAGTTAGGGAGAGGTGTGATTGCTGTGTGGGGTAGCAATGAGTCCGACAGGAGAGATTGAAGTATACAGTAGAGATTAGTCAGCGAAGGGAAATTTTCAGTGATGGGTAGTGAACAGACAGGACGGGAGATTGCAATGTTCGTTATAGATCAGTCATCGAAAGGGAGATTGCAGTGTTGGTTACAGTTCAGCCAGGGAAGGAGAGTTTCCAGGGCTGAGTAGGAACCATTCAGAGTAAGTGTGATTGAAGTGAGTATAGGTGTCAGTCAGGATGGGGTGATTGCAGTGTTGTTAAAATTATCAGTCAGAGAGGGATGGTTGCATGTGCTGTTTGGAATCAGTCAAGAGGGGGAGATTTCAGTGTTTACAGCGATCAGTTCAGGAGGTGGAGAGAACAGTGTTGCATGCAGATCAGTCAGAGAAGGGTGATTGCAGTGTTGGGTAAAGATCGGTCTGCGAGAGGTGCTTGCAGTGAGTGCAAGGATCAGTCAGGGGCGGGGTGACTGCAGTGTTAGTGATGTGATCAGTCAGGGAGATGGACATTACAAAGATGGGTAGAGGTCATTCATGGAGGGGAGTTTCTAGTGTTGGGTAGAGGAGGGATGATTGCACTGCTGATTACAGATTAATCACGGGAGGGAAGACTGCAGTGTTCAGATGGGATTAGATAAGTAGGGGGCCAACTGAACTGTCGGGTAGTGATCAGTCATGGTGGGGTACATTGCAGTGTTCTGTAGCTATCCATAATGGAAGGTGTGATTGCGGTATTGGGTAGGGATCATTCAGTGCATAGCTGAATTCAATCCGTGCGAAACTGCAGTGTTGAATAGGGATCAGTCCGGGAGAAGTTGATTGCAGCATTGGGTAGGGATAAGTCAGGGAGGGGATAATTGCACCGATGGGCAGGAATCGGTCAAGAACACAGTGATTGCAGCTTTGCGAGAGATCACTCAGGTTGGGGCTGATTACAGTGTAGGGTTGTGATCAGTCAGGGAGGGAGAGATTGCAAATTTGAGTAGAAATAATTCATAGAGAGGATAGGGATCAGTTAGAGCTGATGCAGTGCTGGGATAGGAATCAGTCAGGGAGGGGGTGATTGAAGTATTGGGTCGAGTTCAGTAAGAGAAGGGGAATTTGCAGTGTTGGGTAGGAATCATTCAGGGGCGATTGCCGTGATGATCAGCACCATTGTTGAAGCGATCAGTCAGGGAGGGATGATTGCATGTGCTGTTTGGGAGCAGTCAAGGGCGGGAAGATTTCAGTGTTCATAGAGATCAGTAAGGGAGAGAGATATTACAGTGTTGAGGCGGGATCATTCAGGAAGGGGGAGATTAAAAGTTGGGTTAATGTGAGCCAGGGAGGAGTAGGTTGTAGTGTCGGGTAGTGATCAATCAGGAAGGGGCTGATTCTCTTGCTGGTTAGAGATGATCGTGTTGTGTTGGGATCAATCAGCGCTGCAGTAGTTGCCGTGTTCGGTTGTAATCAGTTGGAGAGGGTCAGATTTGAGTGTTGGGTAGGGATCAGTAGGGTAGGGGGTGATCGACGAGTTGGATAGTGATGAGTCAGGGTGGAGATTATTGTCGCGTTGTGTTGGGATCAGTCAGTGAGGGGGAAATTGTAGTGGTTGGGGTGGGGATCAGTCAGCGATTAGGCCATTGCAGTGTTGAGTGGAGATCAGTCGGGGGGGATGGTTGCAGTGTTCGGTAGGAATCGGTTTGGGCGGGGGCAGGTTGCAATGTTGAATAGATATTTGTCAGGGAGGGGTTGGTTGCAGTGTTGGGACGGGATCCATTCGGATGGTTGTGATTGCAGTCTTGGGTAGCGATCATTCATGGTGGGGTTGATTGCAGTATTGTGTCGGGGTCTGTCTGGAAGCTGTGTTGCAGTGTTGCATAGGGATCATTCAGGGCGTGGGTGATTGTAAT
Source organism: Hemiscyllium ocellatum (assembly GCF_020745735.1). NCBI lineage: Eukaryota > Metazoa > Chordata > Chondrichthyes > Orectolobiformes > Hemiscylliidae > Hemiscyllium > Hemiscyllium ocellatum. Next base: position 4,621,039 of record NC_083418.1, read on the forward strand.
GTTGGAGAAGTATCATTCAGGAGGGTGTGATTGCAATGTTGGGTAGGGATAGGGGAGGGAGTGTGCAATTGCTATGTTGGGTAGGAATCAGTCTGGGATGGGAAGATTGCAGTGTTATTTAGAGATCAGTCAGTGAGGGGGTGAATGTAGCATTGGCTAAAAATCAGTCCGGGATGGGGAGATTGCAGAGTTACGACGGAATCAGTCAGGGAGGTAGTGATTGCCGTGGTGGGTCGGGATCAGTCAGTGAGGAGAAAATTGCAGTGTTTGGTAGGGATCAGTGAGGAAGTGGCTGATTGCAATATTGATTCGAGATCAGTCAGGGAATGAGAGATAGTAGTAATAGGTATGAATCAGTCAGGGATTGTGTGCTTGAAGAATTGGAAAGGGTTGAGACAGAGCACGTGTGATTGCAGTGCTGGATAGGTTTCAGTCATGAAGGGGGTTTATTGTAATGTTGGGTAGAGATCAACCAGAATGGTGCTGATTGTAGTGTTGTGTCGAGATCGGTAAGGCAGTTGGCGAATGCAGTGTTGGGTAGAAGTCAATCAAGGAGGGGGAGATTGCTATGAATTGGTAGGGATCAGTCATGCTCCTGCACAGGTTGCTGTGTTGGGTAGGATCAGTCGGGATGGTTCGACTGTGAGGAAGAGATGAGGCATGGAGGGCAATTTAGCAGGGCCCATTCACCTGACCTGCACATCTTTGTGACTGCGGGAGGAAACCGGAGCGAACCCACGCAGACACGGGCAGAATGTACGGACTCCACACAGTCAGTCGCCTGAGGCAAGAATTGAAACCGAGTCTATGGCACTATGAGGCAGCAGTGCTAACCACTGTGCCACCCACAATAAGTGACTTTCAAAGGATACTACGCTGTGAGCAGGATTGCGAACCTGCGCAGGGAGACCCCATTAGATTTCAAATCCAACGCATTAACCTCTCGGCCATCACAGCTGTAGCATCGTGTAGAGCTCTTTCATATAGGGAGAGATTGCCGAGTTGGGAAGGAATCACTTAGGGACAGACTGATTGGAGTGCTGGATCGAGTTCAGTCAGGGAGTGTATGTAGAGTTGGCTCAGGATCAATCAGGTTCCGGATCTTTGTGGTGTTGGGTAGAGATCTGTCAGGGAGCGCGAGTTTGTAGTGTTATGGTCGGGATTAGTAGTCGGAAGGTTGTTTGCAGTGTTGGGGAGGTAGCAGCGCGGGGTTGGTCGCACTATTTGGATAGTGATCAGTTTGGGAGACGGTAATTGCAGTGTTTGGGTATTGAGGTTTTGATAACAGCACAGGTGGATCTTCACTCGATACCTGAGATTGAATCCAACGAGTCTATACTCAGCAGTCTGCCAGACTGAAGCAACTGGTGGCAATATATCATTTCAAGTGTCGGGGGGGGGGTTCACATTAATTTTCAAGTATTTTAACATTTGAACACACACACACACACACACACACACACACACACACACACACACACACACACACACACACACACACACACACACACACACCTGAGCCACTGTGCCATCCCAGCAATGGCAGAGATCACCACAAGCAGAGGCTGTACGTTAATTTAGAGTGCCAACTGCCATGACTCTGTGTGGTTGTTTGAAACTGTCAATCACAAACTGAGTGAAGATAAAGCATTGATGAGCGAAATGGCATAGATTTATGTCTAAATAGCTTTTCCTTTGATCAAAATTGACACATTCAACACGATGATAATCTAGAGGCATAAAATCAGTGAAGTGGGAGTAGAGTAAATTATCAAAACGAAAACATTTATGAGAAAGCACTGGCGGGTCGAAAAATCTCAGAGGTCTTTCAACATTTGTGGAACAGTCGGTTCAACAACCCTAACAGTTGATTAACTTGAAAGCACGGATGACTTGTATCCTATGCGTTTAAGGAAGTCAAGGAAGGATAGACTTAAGCCCCTGGCAATAATTTTCAAATCTTCTCTGTCCACAGGTGAAGTGCAAGATGACTGGGGAAATGATCCAAGTGCTAAAATAATGGAGGAGGTGGTCGGACAGGTACTTAGAGTCTAATCAGTGTAACTTCAATGATGGGTAAGTTATAAGAAAGAATTCTTGCCAATACAGAAGTTAGTCAGTATAGTCAGCAAGACTTTATTCAGAGAATGCTGTGTTGAACATAAATTTATTTCCTGAGAGGAAACAATGTTGTGGATGAGGGTCATGTGTTTACTTTACTGTACATGGAGTTTAAAAAGCTTCTGATAAGTACCTTCATTCAAGACTGGTCAAGTAAAGGCCCAAGGAATGCAAGGCAAAGTGATATATAGAAAATTAAATTGCTTGAGAGGCAACATACGGAAGAAGATGGTAGAGGGACCTTGCTGTGATGTGGACGTCCCTTTTTGGTGGAGTTCCACAGAACTTGGATCTGAGGCCCTTGCTATTAATAATGTATTTTCTGGGTTTCGAAATAAATGCAGGTGATAGGAACAAGAAGTTTGCATATGACATGAAAATTAGTTGGGTGGTCAATAGTGTGGAGGAGGGTGTAAATTGGGGAGAATATCAACAGATTGTTCAGCTCTGCAAAGCAATGGCAAATAGACTTCAACTTGGAAAACAGTGAAACATATAAACTTGTGAAAGCCTACCAAGGACTTCCAGACATATTGGAACATATTTAAGACGCCTCTGGAAAAAAAGGAAGGACAACCTAACCTTGTCAAAGGAGTAGCATCGTCACACACCCCCAGTTAAAACAGAAAAACTATCACTATTCAAAATGGCTTGATTTAAGATATCTTAATCTTACACTGTTAGTACCCTACCACGCATATGCATTACATTGAATGTAACCATGCAAACATTTGCTCCTATCTACTATTTCATTCAATTTACTCCTGCCACCGAATGCCACCCTTTCTTCAACCAGATCTAATCAATACTTCAGCAACCACTTTTTTGCGTCCTGCTACCTGCACAATTTTCTAATTGAATGGAACAAGGCCCACCTAAACAGTTCGGTACCTCTGTCCTTAAATTTCTCCACAAACTTCAAGGGGTTATGAACATCGTATATGATTGTCTCAGATACATTCCTGGTCACTTAAACGTGGAAATATTCCAACGCCCACTAAGCTCAAATTCTCCTTCTAAACTGTCCAGTATTTCTGCTGATGAATGTTCAGTTTCCTGGAGCAATATCCAATAGGTCTGTCTATCTTCTCATTGCCCTCAGCAATAGCAGAGCACCGACACCCACATGACTCGCAGCAACAGGCAACTTGAATGGTTTTGGTGTGGGTGACACTGGTACAGTGGTTAACTCAGCTTTCAGGCTGTCAAATGCCTTCTGACAGTGCATTGTACACGGAAACTTCTTACCTTTCTTCAGTAATTGAACGAGTGTAACAGACATATTGCTAAAATTTGGCACGTGCTTCCGATAAAATCCACTCAATCCCAGGAATCGTAGCACTGCTCTTTTTGTCCATTGTATGGGATACTTCCCAATTACCTTTTATTGCATTCCACCGGGCCATTTGCCCATGTCCAATAACATGGCCCATGAAGGTGAATAGGCTTTGGAAATTCACTTTTAGCCAGATTTATCAACAAGCCTGCTTCCCGAAGTCTACCGAACAATTTTGACAGATGTTGCAAATTTTCATTCCATGTATTACTAAACATTCTCAGGTCATCAATATAAACTGCACAAGTGTGTAATCCGGAAATAATCTTATTGGTTAGTCTTTGAAATGTGACTTGCACATTTTTCATACTGAATGGCATGACTGTAAATTGATACAATCCATTCAGAGTTACAAAAGCCGAAATCCTCTACATTCTTTCAGACAAAGGTACATCCCAGTATCCACTGCGTAAATTCAACTAAGGAATATAAATTTCTCACTCCACGTTTGCAGTACAGTCTTCCAGGCATGGAATCGGTTATTCATCTGCCTTTACAACAACACTGGCTTTGCGATAGTCCACACATAACTGTTGGGTACCATATGGTTAGAACATAGGACATGGAACATTACAGTGTAGTACAGGTCCTTCTGCCCACGATGTTGCGCCCACCTGTGGAATCAATCTGAAGCCAATCTAACCTACACTATTCCATTTTCGTACATATGAATGTCCAATGACCATTTAAATGCCATTAAAGTTGGTGAGTCTCCTACTGTTGCAGGCAGTGCGGTCCATTCCCCTACTACTCTCTGAGTAACAAACTACCTCTGACATTTGTGCTATATCTATTTTCCCTCAATTCAAAACTTTGTCCCCTTGTGCTAGCAATCACCACCCGATGAAAAGGCTTTTACTGTTCAACCTATCTATTTTTCGGATTATCTTACATGTTTAAATTAATTCGCATCTCAAACTTTTTCAGGCTCAAACAGCCTCAAGTCCCTGAACCTTTCCTCGTAAGACTTTCACTCCATACCAGGCAACATTCTAATAAATCTCCTCTGAAAATTTTCCAAAGCTTCCACACGCTTCCTATACTTTGGTGACCAGAACTGTATGCAATATTACAAATGTGGCTGCACCAGAGTTTTGTACAGCTGCAGGATGACCTCATGCCTTCTTAACAACCTGATCAAGCCGGGTGGCAACTTTTAAAGCTCTAGATAGTTGGACACCGAGATCCCTCTGTTTATCTGCATGACCAAAAATCTTACCGGTGATCCAGTACTCTTCATTCCTGTTATTCCTTCGAAAGTCCTCACACTTTCCCGCATCAAATCCATTTACCACCTCTCAGCCCAGTTCTGCAGCTTATCTATGTCCCTCTGTAATCTACTACATCCTTTGTCACTACCCACAGCTCTACCGACCTTCGTGTCATCTGAAAATTTGCTAATCCACCCTTCTTTGCCTCATCAAGGTCATTTATATAAATGACAAACAACAGAGGACCCTAAACAGATCCTTCTGGTACCCCACTAATATTCCAGGATGAATATTTCCCATCAACTACCGCCATTCGTCTTCATTCAGCTTGTCAATTTTTGATCCTAACCATTCAATCACCCTCAATTCCATGCCTCCATATTTTGTACAATAACCCACTGTGGGAACCTCATCAAATATCTTACTGATATCCACATACACCACATTAACCACCTTGCCCTCATCCATCTGTTTGATCACCTTTACAAAGAACTCAGTAAAATTTGTGAGACACGACCTACCCTTCACAAAATCGTATTGACTAACCCTAATCAATTAATTCCTTTTGAGATAATTATAAATCCTATTTCTTATAACTCTTTCCAACACTTTACCCACAACCGAAGTAAGGTTCACAGGTCTATAATTTCCAGGGTTGTCTCTACTCCCCTTCTTGAACAAAGAAATAACACTTGCTATACTCCAGTCTTCTGCACTATTCATGTCCACAATGATGACAGAAATGTCAAAGCCAAAGGCTCAGCAATTTCCTCCCTGGCATCTCAGAGAATCCTAGGATAAATCCCATCCAGCCCAGGGACTTATCTATTTTTACACTTTCCAGAATTTCTCACAACTCCTCCTTATGTTCCTCAATCCCATCTAGTCTAGTAGCCTCCATCTCAGTCTTCTCTTGGACCACATTGTCCTTTTCTAATACTGACGAAAAATATTAATTTAGCTCTTCCCCATCTTCTCTTTTGCATGCAAAACCTCCCACTGCTATGTTTGATTGGCCCCAATCTTATTCTAGTTTTATTCCTGATTTATCTATAGAAAGCTTTAGGGTTTTCCTTGATCTTATCTGCCAATGAGTTCTCATACCCCCACCCCCACCCCCGCCCCGCTCCTCTTACCTCTCTCTTTTGGTCTTCCCTGGATAACTTGTACCTCTAAAGCATCCTAACTGAACCATCACATCTCATTCTACTGAAAGCCTTCTTGCTCTTGACAAGAGATTCAACTTCCTCAGTAAACATGGCTCAAACGCTCCACAGCTTATTCCCTGCCCAACCGATGCATACTTTTCAAGGACCTCCAGGAGCTGGTACTTGAATAAGCTCCACATTTCAATTGTGTCCACCCCCTGCAGTTTCGTTCCCCATCCTATGCCTCCTAAAGTTTATCTAATCGCATCATAATTGCCTTCCCCCCCCCCGCCCCCCCACCCCTCCAACTATAAATCTTGCCCTGTGGTATATACCCATCACTGAATTAAACATAACCGAATTGTGGTCATTATCATCAAAATGCTCACCTACCTCCAAAACTAACACCTGGCTGCGTTCATTACCTAGCACCAAATCTAATGTGTCCTCACCCCATGTTGGTCTGTTTGCATACTGTGTCAGGAAACCTTCCTGCACACATTGAGCAAAAACTGACCCATTTAAACTACTTGATCTATAGTATTCCCAGTCAATATTTGTAAAGTTAAGTCCCCATAGCAACTACTGCGTCACTCTCAAGGATCATCTTTGCTACCCTATCGTTTACTGCTCTGGAACTATTTGGAGGCCTGTAGAAAACTCCCAACATAGTAACCTCTCCTTTCCCGTTGCTAATCTCAGCCCATACTACCTCAGTAGAGGAGTCCTCAAACGTCCTTCATACTGCCCTTGGCACACCATCCTCTCTTTTACCATTTTCTCTATTCTTACTCAAACATCTAAATCCCAGAACCTGCAATAACCGTTTCTGTCCCTGTTCTACCCACATCTCCGAATTGGCAGCAAGATCACAATCCCAGTTACCAACGCATGCTGGAATTTCACCCCCCCCCCCCCCCCACCCTTATTCTGGATGCTCCTGGCTTTGATGTAGACACACTTCAAACCACTTTATTGACTGTGGGTGCCTTCTTGCGATCTTGGTTTTGGCACCATTGCTGTGGGTGAACTCGTCACTGTAAATCACTTTGATTATGCCGTCTTGGAAGATGTTTTTAATTTTCTTCAGAAACCATGACACATTTGGAAGAATTTGCCAAAAAGATGATCCTTAATCGAAACAGTACCTCCAGTATCCACATCATGCATTATTAGATTCATACTTTCCAGCTAATTTCCACATATCTCCCCATGAGCTTACAATAACTCTTCCAGGTTTTTTTTCGATTTTCTCAGCAAGATAACTCAAAAATGTATCCCAATTTTTGACAACTTCCACATTGCAAAATTTAATTTGACCGATGTCCAATTCAAAATCCTCTGACCTTCTTTCTTCACTGGATATTGTAACCAGTAACACAGTCTCCTTTTACTTTCCTTCCCTGTCAAAACAGCTTTTGAGCAGATCCACAGATCTGTGAGATTTCTTTCTGCCTGGAGTCCTTATCAAATAGATAACCTCACTCACTATTCTTTCGACTTGATATGGTCCACTAAACCTTGCTTTAAAAGATTCAGCTAGCAATGGAAGTAACACGAACACTTTATCTCAGAGAGCAAAATTATGAGTTTATGGTTTCTTGTCTACTTTCTGTTTCACTGTATGCTGTGATACTGTTAAAAGTTGGCCAGTCATCTCTCGAGCACTGTTTAACCGTTCCCTAAAATATGACACGTCGTCCAAATCTATGGTCTCTGAATTATGGCTTACCAATTTCTCGTTAATCAATTTTAGAGGTCCTCTCACTTCATGCCTAAAAACTAATTCAAATGTACTGAATTTGGTCAATTCAAGTGTTGCATCTCTAATGGGAAAAAGTAAAAACGGAATTTCTTTATCTCAATCATCTGGATCATCTTGCTGATAAACTTTAACATAGTCGTTATTGTCTTACACCGCTTTCAAGTGTTCCATGCGATTCCGGACACTGTGTGGTAGATTTGAATTGCTTTATTCCTCAACTGTCCATAACTTCCTTGATTAATTTTGATATAAATTTTGATCCTTGATCTGACGGTATCTCTGTAGGTTGCTTGCACCCAGTGAAAGGTTTGAGCAACTCCTCCACAATCTATTCTGCTGTGATATGGAATAATTGGACGTCCACTGGAAATCTCATGGACGCATCCATGATTGTTGGCAAATACTGATTCCAACCTTTTGTTTTACTATGCCCGAACCGTCGAATTCCCTGTTCCTTGGATGCTGCCTGACCTGCTGCGCTTTAACCAGCAACACATTTTCAGCTCTGATCTCCAGCATCTGCAGACCTCACTTTTTACTCGAAAATTTTAACCTACTATGCGTCCTATGCAATCAATGAAAACTCTCGGAAAAGGTTCCTCAAATGCAGGAATAGGTATTATTACTGCCTTTTGTTTTCCAATTTTCTGATATGAATGACATACCCGGAAAAATTCAACTACATCCTTGTGTCGCCTATGCCAGTAAAAGTGTGTTTGCATTTTAGCTAGAGGTTTTTTTTACCCCAAAGTGACCTCCAAACCTTAGGTTCATGTGTTACCCATAACACCTCATTTCTATAACCCAATGATGAACTTGATGAACTTTTGCCCATTTCTCATCTGCCTGAATATCTGATGGTCTCCATTTCGTCTTTAGGACATCATAATAGCTCTCACAGATACGTTCAGATTCTTTTTCCGTGTATGCCTTTTGGTACAATTACTTTAGTTTTTGATCTTTCTGCTGTAACTCACTTAATTTCTGTGCACCAAAAATTTCTACGTTACCATCCGTTTACTCCGGCTTTGTCTCAACTGTCTGATCAAACAGGGCCTCTGCTAATTTAATTTCGACTTTCCTATCTGTACGCTTTGATCTCTCCTGTTTCCACTAGTGACTTTGTGACCTCGTTGCGACACAGTCAAGAAAAATCCCAGGATATGCTTCCACAATCCATCAGTTGTCTGATTTTCCACTGGCTTTTAAATGCAGTATGGACACTTCTAATTGTGACATGGCTATATCATTAGCAAGGATAAATTGTATTCCTGGAGCTGAGAGGTTGACTATAGATAATAGACATAGAACATAGAACAGAACAAGACAGTACAGTCCCTTCGGCACTCGATGTTGTGTCAACATTTTAACCTACTCTAAGATTAGACGAATCTACATACCCTTCATTATACTACCTTTCATGTGTCTATCCAAGAATAGCATGAATAACCCTAATGTACCTGACTCTACTTGAACATATGAACTTCTACCTGACTCTACTTGCCACCCAGGTTGACAGGGTTGTTAAGAAGGCATGCAGTGTTTTAGCTTTTATTAATAGAGGCATCGAGTTCCGGAACCATGAGGTTATTCTACAGCTGTACAAAACTCTAGTGCGGCTGCACTTGGAGTAATGTGTATAGTTCTGGTCACTGCATTATAAGAAGGATGTGGAAGCTTTGGAAAGGGTGCAGAGGAGATTTATTAGGATGTTGCCTGGTATGGAGGAAAGGTCTTACGAGAAAAGGCTGAGGGACTTGAGGCTATTTTTGTTAGAGAGAAGAAGGTTGAGAGGTGACTTAATAGAGACATTTAAGATAATCAGAGGGTTAGATAGGGTGGACAGGGAGATCCTTTTCCCAATAATGGTGACGGCGAGCACGAGGGGGCATAGCTTTAAATTGAGGGGTGATAGACATAGGACTGATGTCAGAGGTAGTTTCATTACTCAGAGAGTAGTAAGGGTATGAATGCTTTGCCTGCAACGGTAGGAGACTCGCCAACTTTAAGTACATTTTAGTCGACATTGGGCAATCTATCTATGCCTCTGAACGTCTGGCATAACTGTATTACTAATCTCTCATCCTTCTTTCCTCTGATGAGAAAAGCCCAAGCTATCGCAACCTTGCTTCATAAGACATGCCCTCCAGTCAAGGCAGCTTTCAGATAAACATCCTCTGCACCAGATTTTTCTTGCAATGTAGTGACTAGAACTGAACACAATATTCAAAGTGTGGTCTAACCGGTGCTCTGTAGAGCTGCAGCATAACCTTGTGGCTCAAAAACTCAATCTCTCTGCAAATGAAAGCTGATGCACAATACACACTCATAACAACCCTATCCACTTGGGAGGCAACTTTTAGGGATGTATAAACATGGACTCTAAGATCCCTCTTTTCTTCTACACTGCCAATAATCCTGCCTTTATACCTGCATTTTGCATTCAAATTGGACCTTCCAAAGTAAATGACTTCACACTTATCCAGGTTGAAGTCCATCTGCCACTGATTAGCACAGTTCTGCATCGTGTCAATACCCCGTTACAACCTCCAACAGTCCACACACTATCCACAACTCCATCAACCTTTGTGTCGTCAGCCAACTTCCTAGACCACGTTTCCAGTTACTCATGTAAGTCATTTACAAAAATCACAAAGAACAGAGGTCGCAGAACCGATCCCTGTGAAACATCACTGATCATCGAGCTCCCAGCTGAATATTTTCCATCTGCCACCGCTCTCTGTCTTCTGTGGGTCAGACAATTCTTTATCCATGCAGCCAGATTTGCCTTTATCCCATGTCTCCTCGCTGTCTGAATAAGCCTATTATGGGGACACTTTTCAAAAGTCTTGCTGAAATCCGCGTACACACCATGTTCACTCCTCTACCTTCATCAACGTGTTTTGTCACATCCTCAAAGAATTCACAAAGTTTCAGTTTGTGAGACATGACCTGCCCGTCTCAAAGCCATGCTGACTATCTCTAATCAAACTATGGTTTTCCAAGTAAATCCTGTCTCTCAAAATCCTCTCAAATGTTTTGCCCAATACCAACATAAGACTACCTGGTTTGTAATTCCTAGGATTATCCTTATTCCATTTCTTGAACGAGGGAATAACATTGGTCACCCTCCAATCATCTGGCACTACTTCAGTGAACAGTGAGGATGTAAAGAGCATCAACGCACAGAAATCTCTTCCCTCACTTCCTGGCTATATCCGTATGGCTAAGGGGATTTATCTATCCTTACATTTCTCAAGATATTAAGAACATCCTCCTTCCTGAATTAATCTGTTCTGGAATATCAGTCTGTTTCATGGTGTTCTCAGAGACTTCAAGGTCCCTCTCAGTAAAGAATACTGCAACTAAGTATTCAATAATGTATTATCCTACTTCCTCCCACTCCAGGCAAAAGTTCCCTCCATTATCCCTGATCGGCTTTACCCTCAGTCTGGCCATCCCTTTATTCCTCACATACATGTAGAACGCCTTAGTTTTGTTTTAACTCGACCCGCTAAAGCTTTTCATGCCCCCTTCTAGCTCTCCCAAGTTCGTTCTTAAGTTCCATCCTGGCTACCTTGTACCCCTCTAAAGCCCATCTGATCCTTGCCTCCTCAACCTCAGGTAATCTTCCTTCTTCCTCTTGCCTAGATGTTACACATCCATTGTCACCCATGGTTCTTTCAATCTACCTTTCTTGCCTCAGCGGGATAAACCAGTCCAGCACTATCAGCACTAAACAACCTCAACATTTCTGTCATGCATTTCTCTGAGAACATCTGTTCCCAGTTTAGGCTCCCCAATTCCTGCCTAATGGCATTGTAATTCCTTCTCCCACAATTAAATACTTTCCCATACCATCTGTTCAGAAGCATAGTAAAGATCAGAGAGGTGTGATCACTATCGCGGAAATATCTCTTCCACTGAGAGATCTAACATCAAGCACGGCTTGTTGCCAAGCACCAAATACAATATGGCCTGCTTTCTACTCGGCCTATGTACAAATTGTGTCAAAAGTCCTTCCTGGGCATATTTGACAAAAAACTATTCCATCCAAACTGTTTGAACTAAGTAGGTTCCAATCGATATTAGGGAAATTAAAGTCACCCATGGTAACAGCCCTGTTCCGACTGGACCTTTCCAAAACCTGCCTCGCAATCTGCTTCTCCGTGTGTCTCTTGCTAATGGGGAGCCTGTAGAAAGCTCCCGATAGAACGATCGCTCCTTTCCTGTTTCTGACATCAATATATACTGATTTTGTAGACAAACCCTTTTTGACGACCTATTTTTTCTGCAGCTGTGACACTATCCCTGATTAGCAATGCCATTCCTCCACTTCTTGTAGCTCCTCCCTTTTCCTTTCGGTACATTTAAACCCTGGAACATTCAACAACCATTCCTGCTTCTGTGATATCCTAGTTTCCGTAATGGACACAACATCATAGTTCCAAATACTGCTCCATGCTCTGAGTTTGTCACCTTTATTCCTGATACTCCTTGCACTAAAATAGTCACACTTTAACCAATCACACTGACTGCACCTTTGCCTTGTCACGTGCCTATCCCTCCTCAAAGACTCTCTGTTGACTGTATCTGGCTATTCACTACCTACTCCATCATCTGACCCGTAGCTTAGGTTCCCAACCCCTCTGCCAATCTACTTTAAGCCCTCCCAAAGTGCTCTAGCAAATCTCCTACCCAGGGTATTAGTGCCCCTCTAGTTCGGGTGAAACCTGTCCTTTGTGAATAGGTCCCACCTTCTCCATACGGTATCCCAATGATCAACATATCTGTAGCCCGCCTTCCTACACCAGCCCTGCAACATCGAGTCCAGCTGCACCCACTCTCTGTTCCTAGCTTCCCCAGCATATGACATCGGTAGCATTCCTGAGATTACTACGGTGCTCGTCATGCCTTTTAGCATCCCTGCATTCTATTTTCAGGTCCTCATCTCGTTCTCTACCTTTTTCTTGGTACCAAAATGTGCTTCTGGCTGCTCTTCCTCCCCCTTAAGAATCCTGTAGACTCGATCTGAGGCACCCCTGACACTAGCACCCTGGAGGGAACCCATTCGCGACTGCAGAAACCTCTATCTCTTCCTCACATGATTGAATCTCCTTTCACAATCTCTCTCCTATTTTCCCCCCTTCCATTCTGAGTCACAGATCCAGGTTTAGTGTCAGAAACCTGGCTGCTGTGACTTTTACGTGGTAGGTCATCCTTGCCCCCAACAACCGAATCCAAAAATGTACTTATTATTTGCCCAGGACTCCAACTATGACTTCTCCACTTCTAGGTAGGGAAGAGGGACTTGGGGGAGGGGCGTTGGAGATGCGATAGGTGGAAGGAGGTCAAGGTGAGGGTGATAGGCCGGAGTGGGGTGGGGACAGAGAGGTCAGGAAGAAGATTGCAGGTTAGGAAGGTGGTGCTGAGTTCGAGGGATTTGACTGAGACAAGGTGGGGGGGAGGGGAAATGACTTCTACCACGACTTCTCCAGTCTTCATTGATGTCACTCTATATAATCGAGCGATTCTTGTCTCAATCTGAATTGCCATTACTCGCAATTTTTCTGGTAATAGTCCTTCGAATGTACATACCTCCTCATCTTGTAACATCAAAGATTGAGAGGACACTATATCTCTTACTATTGTAACTTTTTTACCTGCTGTTCCAGTAAACTTTGCCTTTGCAAGGATATGGTTTAAAAAGATCTGGCACTTCCCCTTGACAAGTGTCCAATTAGTTTGTATCTTCTGGTGCAGACTTTTACCCTCTACTGTGCTTTCCATTACCACTCCAACAAAGTTCACTGGTTTATCCTGTTTTCCTCCATCTGGCTTCCCAGTGCTTTTTCTAACCCACTAATACTATAATTTCATGGGGCCTACTTTATTGCAGTGAAAACACCAGAGCTTTTAAACTTCTGTTTCCCCTTCAAATGTTTCCTTTTATGCTTGTGATAAGTTATCCTCATGATCGTTACCAAGACCAACCTTTCGCTTACCACTTAAGGATTTCTCTTTTCTCCAATTGCTAACCTTTGTAGATTGAAATTGATGTTGGTAGCCAAACTTTGATTTATGAGAAAAGCTCATAATCATCAACCATTTCAGTTGTCAATCATGCCATTTTAACTCTCTGTTCTTCCCACTCTCAATACTTCAGGTAGTGAATGTTTGAACTCCTCCAAAACAATCACTTCTCTGAAAATTTTGCTCTATTTGAATGCCCTCATCTACTTATCAAAATCAATTTGTTTGATGCTTTCAATGTATGATTGACCAAGGTCCGTCCTTAGATTCCTGGATCACTGCCTGTAGGTTTCTGGAATAAGCTCATGTGCACTTAAGATGGCTTTCTTCACCTCCTTTTACGTCCCAGATGTCACTTAAAATAGTGATGCAAATACCATACTAGACATACTGTTACGTCACGGGGTAAACCCTCCTGCTTAATTTAAACGAGCAACACGAAAAGGATTTATTCATGCAGTAATCTGTGAAAATTTAAGAGGCCAAGAGCTATTTCAAGTGAAAATTAACAACTTGATTTCTTAAAGTATAACAGACAATAATTAACTAACAACCTTTTTACAACTCCTTCTTCTAACCTAGCTTTTACTTTTCCTTTTATAATATTGTTCTGATAAAGATTAAGATTCACTGAAAAATTCTAATGTCAAAACCAGCCAGTGGTCGAATCTTCTCTTTATATCTTCCTGTGTAAATTTGCTCTCCAGGTCAGTGTTGATGTTTTTCTCTGTGCAAACTCCTTTTCTCCAGACAGGTACCTCTCAGAGAGTTCTGACTAGCAGCCTACACTGGTTGGTTCTTTGGTAGTTCTCCCCAGACTATTCGATTTTCCCCAGTCTTATTCCGCCAAAGTATTGGATTGTGCAATTGGCTTTTAATATTGTCAATATAATCAAATCAAACTGGATTGGAGTTTGGTATTTTTTCAAGGTATAATTTAAACTGATTGGCCTAATTTAAATTTGTTTTTGTCTCCAGGCAACCAGCTACACTAGCTGCTGGACGAAAAGATTACAATCTATTTGTTCAGAACACATGGGGATGTCGGGTAGTTCTGCTAGCTTTTAACTTTGTTAAAGGAACAGTGCTCGTCTATACCTTCATAAAACCTCCCCTTAAGAAAAAAATGAACCATCATAATTAAAAGACAGTTTCATTATTTTTTCTATTCTTTAAATACATTATCCAAACATACCAATAACTTTAATCGAAGTTCACCATAAATTATTCCCATATAACTGTGTATATAACATTAAATAAATAGAAATCTCATCTAAGCTTTGTCAGTTAAATCTCAATACCACATCTGAGATTGTATTCTTATGACCTGCAACATATACGATTTTTACATTAAATCTCTGTAACACAAGACTCTAACGAAATAGTCTCATATTCTTGTCTTTAAAGCGTTCTAAGTACGTAAGCGGATTGTGATCAGTGTACAGAACTGACTCCGACACATTGTTCATGACATGCACATGAAAATGTTGTAAGGCCAATACCAAACTCAATAGTTCCTTCTTCGATCATGGAGTATTTCCTTTGGTGGATGTTGGTCTTCTTCGAAAAGTAATCAGCTGGCAGTTGAATCCCATCCTCATTTTTCTGCAGGAGTACAGCCCCAGCTTCTATGTCACTAGCATCGTTGGCATCTTTAAATGGTTTTGAAAAGTTTGGTGCAGCTAAAACTGATCGGATGGTTAATATTGATTTCAAATGGTCGAATGCCTCCTAATATTGTTATGTCCACCAAAACCTTGTGTTCTTCTTCAGAAAATCGGTTAATCATGCCACGATACTGCTGACGTTTGGAACAAACTTCCAATAGAATCTGCTGAGTCCTAAAAATCGAAACACTTCTTTCTTCAAGGTTGGTTGTGGAAATTTCTTGATGGCTTTTGTCTTTGTGTTCCGTGGGGTCAACCTTCCATAACCAATGCTATGTCCCAAGAACATTATCTCTGCTTTTCCAAATACAGTTCAATTTAAATTTATCAACAGTTTTCCTTCTCATAGTTGTTCAAAGAGCTCTGCCAAATGTACCAATTCATCGTTCCAGGACTTCCTGAAGATCACTATATCGTCCAAATAAACTGCACAGTTTGTTAACCCAGTCACAATTCTGTTCATGAGTCTTGGAATGTTCTGGGTGAGCACTTTGTTTCAATGTGGCACGGTGGCTCAGTGATTAGCACTGTTGCCTCACTGTGCCAGGGACCTGAATTCGATTTCCACCTTGGGCCACTATATGTGTGGAATTTTGCACATTTTCCCTGTGTCTGTGTGGGTTTACTCCAACAGTCCAAAGATGTGCAGATCCTTGGATGCTAAATTACCGTAGCGTTCAGCGCATTTGTCTGGGGTGAATGGGTCAGGGTAGGTTACTTTTCAAAGGGTCGGTGTGGACTTGTTATGGCGAATGGCCTGTTTCCACACTTTAGGCAGTATAATCAAAGAGCATCACTTTAAACTGATAGCCCACTTGGGATTACAAATGCAGAAATTTCTTTCGTCGATGCTGATGAAAGTACCTGCAGTAATCACTCATTAAGTCCAATTTATCCGATTTTTTCAGTTCAGTCCTCCAATCTAGAAATTGGATATAAGTCTGATTTTGTAATCCATGCAGAATTATTGAGTCCTGTCCAGTTTGGAAACTAAGATGATCGGTGAACTTCACTCACTCTGGCTTGGTTCAAAGATGTCCTCAACGAGCATGGCTCCATCTCCATCTGGACGTGTCTGATTTTGACTGGATTAAGTCGTTAGGGGTGTTGTTTTATTGTAGCAGTACTCCCTATGTCTACTTCATGTACAATAGCATTAGTGCTCCCCAGCTGATTCGTACATATGTCCTTATACTACAGTAATAATTCTTTCAAATGTGTTCTATGCTCCTGCGACACATAGTTTGCAAACCTATCCCACTCCTCTAGGACTTCTTCATTTTAAAATCTATTTTGAGGCACATCAAAATCCATATCATCTGGACTTTAGTCCTTACTCTTCACGGCATTCCTGATACCTTTGTTTTCTATCTGGCATCTTTGCAAGATAGTTCACATGACTCAACTTTTTCTCAATTTGATAGGGACCACTAAACCTGGCTTTGAAAGGATCTCTTATCACTGGTAACTGTACTAACACGTCATCCCCTCAGGAAAACGTCCAAGTCTCAGAGCTTTTATCTGACAACTGCTTCATGCTATGCGGTGCCATCTTTAGGTGCTGTTTAGCTAATTCACCTACTCGATATAATCTCTCGCTCACCTCCGATACATAATCTAAGTGTGAGATCTTCAACTTTGGTCCTGTCAACTTTTGTTTAATTAATTTCAAAGGGTTTCTCACTCCATGCCTGAATATTAACTCGAAGGGAATGAACTGAGTTGGTCCGTTTGGGGTAAACAATATTAATTAGAGACCTTTATCCCAATCATTCAGGAAATCCTGATAGTATGCTCTCAACATGGTCTTCAAGGTCTGACGCCACGTTTCTAAAGCTCCCTGGGATTCAGGATGACATGCATTGGATTTAAAGTGTTGTATACCTGAGCTATCCATAACATCCTTAAACAGCCTCGGAGTTAAATTTGACCCTTGGCCCGACTGAATCTCTCTGGGTGGCCCATACCGTGTGAAGAAAGCTACTAACTCTTTGACTATCCTTTTTGCCTTGGTACCCCATAATGAAATTGCCTTTTGAAATCTGGATGACACAGTTAATATGGTTAACAAGTACTAGTTCCCAATTTTTTTCTCGGGAGGGTACCTACACAATCAGTTATAACCCGCATGAAAGTTTCTTCAAGTACGGAAATTTGTAATGAAGGTGCTGGTTTTCGTACTGCCTGTGGCTTACGTACCATTTGGCATGTATGACACAGATGGTAGAGTTTAACCACATCCTTGTGCATTCCAGGCCAATAAAAGTGTTTATGTACCTGAGCCTGACTCTTTTGTACCCCTGGGCGACCTCCTACAGGTAGTTCATGTGCTACCAGTAAAACCACCTGTCTGGATGCTACTGGCAACACAATCTGGCACAATTCGGCCCATTTCTCCTCTGCACTTACCTGATGTGGTCTCCATTTCAGATTATTACCTTTCAGGTAATAACCCTCCACAATAACCTCCTTTTAAGAGTACACATCCACACATGTATCTTTTATCATCTTGTCTTGCTGTTGCAAGTCCCTCAGTCTTTCAGGAGTAAACACTTCTGTCTGACCCACGGTCTGTTCATTATTTTTTCCTGAAATATTACATGAAGCAGGGTGTCCGTTAACTGAACCTCAACTCCTTCATCTTTCTCTTTACTTCGTGCTGAGACTTATGATAATGGGATCTGGTTATGGCACAGTCTGGGAAAATACTAGAAACTGTTCAATTTCCCCTAGTCTGTATACCCAAACATCGGAGTGTTTCATTGACTTTTAAAATTGTCAATATACTGAATTCAAACTTGATTGGAATTTGGTATTTAAACTGGTCTAATTCGAATATGTTTTTTGTTTCCATACAACCAGCTACACTACTTCTGGAGCACATGTTACGTTGTATCTTGTTGAGAAAACTTGGTGCTGCCAGGTAGTACAGCCAAGTTTTAACTTTATTAAAAGCACAGGGCACGCACATCTTCATAACAGTTACAAATGCTTCTCCCATGTGTGAATAAAAAATCACCAGGTCACCAATATAAACTACACTTTTCGCTACTTCGGGAATCGCCTTATTGCTCTGCCTCTGTAATGTGGCGGGAGAATTTTTCATGACAACAACATGACTTTAAATTGATACAGTCCATTCAATACATCCTTATGAAAGCCGAAATTGCCTTCACTCTTTCGGACAAAGGTACCTGCCAGTATTCTTTGAGCATTTCCAACTTAGAAATAAAGGTTGCTCATCCCACCTTTTCAAGACAATCTTTCAAACACAGAGTCAGAAATGCATCTGCCTTTATAACTTCAGTAACTTTGCCATAGTTCACACATGACCATTGGGTACCATCTGGTTTTGGCACCATTACTCTGGCTGAGCTCCAGTCACTATAACTCACATAAACTATGTCGCCTTGGTACGTGAGTTCAAACTCTTTTTGAACAATTGCCAACTTTAGAGAGTTATGTCTATAAGGATGTTGCTTAATCGGAACAGCATTTCCTATATCTACATAATGCATAAATAGGTTCGTAATTCTCAGCTTATTTCGATTTATTTCCCCATGCAATAGTAATAACTCTTTCAGGCTATTTTGATTGTCCTCTGGAAGGAAACTCAATACTTTATCCCATGTTTTGACAACTTCCTCATTGTCCAATTTAATTTGACAAATGTCCAATTCAGAATTCTCAGAACTTGGTTCTTCACTCTGCGATGTAACCAATAACACAACCTCCTTTGGCTTTCCTTCCATTCAAAATACCTTTTGTGCAAGTTCACATGATACACGTTATGAGATTTCTTTCTGCCTAGAGTCCTTATTAAATAGTTCTCCTCACTCAATTTCCTTTCGACTTTATAAGGTTCAGTAAACTTTGCATTTAAAGGTGCACCCATCACTGGAACTAAAACTAACACCTTATCCCCTTAAGCAAAACTGTGAGTTTTTGATTTCTTGTCTGCTTTCTCTTTGATTGAACACTGGAATACTTTGAAATTACAACACTGAAGCATCATAGCACAATACATGCCCTTCAGCTCTCGATGTTGAACTGACCTGTAAAACCAATCTGAAGCCTATCTACCCTACACTGTTCCATTCTCGTCCACATGCCTATCCAATGCCTTAAATGTTGGAGACATATAACTGTTGCAGGCAGTGAGTTCCATGCCCCTTTTTATGCTCTGAGTAAAGGAACTACCTCTCACATCTGTTCTATATCAATCAACCCTCAATTTAAAGCTATGTCCCCTGGTTGCAGCCATCACTATCCGAGGAAAAAGGCTCTCACTGTCCAAATTAACTAACACTCTGATTATATTATATGTCTTAATTAAGACACCTCTCAACCTTATTCTCTCTGATAAAAATGGCCTCAATTCCCTCATTCCTACCCATTACCACCTTCCCTCCACACCAGGCAACATCCTGGTAAATCTCCTCTGAACCCTTTCCAAAGTTTTCACATTCTTGCTATAATGCGGTGACCAGAACTGTACACAATACTCCAAGTGCGGCCAGACCAGAGGTTTGTACAGCTGCAGCATGACCTGATGGCTCCGAAATGTAATCCCTCTACCAATAAAAGCTAACACATCTTATGCCTTCTTAACAACCCCAACAACCTGAGTGGCAACTTTCAAGGATCTATGTGCATGGACACCGAGATCTATCTGCTCATCTACCTTACCAAGAATCTTACCATTAGCCCAATGCTCTTTATTCCTGTTAGCCTTTCCAAAGTGAATCACCTCACGCATTTTCACATTGAACTCTATTTGCCACCTCTCAGCTCAGCTCTTCAGCTTACCTATGTCTCTCTGTAACCTACAATATTCTTCATCACTATTCTCAACTCTACCGATCTTAGTGTCATCTGCAAATTTACTAACTCATCCTTCTATGCCCTCATTC
This sequence comes from Hemiscyllium ocellatum, assembly GCF_020745735.1. NCBI lineage: Eukaryota > Metazoa > Chordata > Chondrichthyes > Orectolobiformes > Hemiscylliidae > Hemiscyllium > Hemiscyllium ocellatum. The sequence goes on from NC_083418.1 coordinate 4,641,233, forward strand.
AGGTCATTGAAAAAATGACAAACAGCAGTGGAACCAAAACACATCCTTGAGGTACACAACAGGAACTGAACTCCATGATGAATATTTCCAATTAACCACCACCCTCTGTCTTACTTCAGCTAGCCAATGTCTGATCCAATTTCTAAAACGCTGTCTAGCCAAGTCCCACATTCTACTTAAACGTTCTCGAAAATTTGACACATAAGCCAAATACGTGCTCTATAATTTATGACTTACCAATTTCTCCTTAATCAATTTTCATGGTCCTCTCACTTTATGCCCCAAAACTAATTCAAATGGACTGAATTAGGTCGATTCCCTTAGTGCATCTCTAATCACATAAGTACAGATAGAATTTCGTTATTTTAATCATCTGGATAGTCTTTACTGCAAGCCCACAACATGGTCTTTGATCTCTGATGCCAACTTTCTAGCGCTCCCTGTGACTTTGCAGGGTATGCTGGAGATGTGAATTGTTTTATTCCTAAACTGTCCGTAACTTCCTTGAATAAATTTAATCTAAAGTTTGCCTCTCGATCTCAATCTATGACTGTGGGTGGTCTGTATCTAGAGAAAAAATTGATTAACTTATTGACATCTTTTAGCTGTTTCATTACGCAACAGAATGGCGTCTGGCAATCTAATAGACACATCCATTACTTTTAACAGATGCTAATTTCCACGTTTTAAAAAAAATAGGTAGTTGTCCTACACAATCAATTAAAACTATTGCAAAGGTTTCCTAAACAGGTATTAAAAGTGCGGGTTTTATTACTGAATGAAATTGTCAAAGTACCTGACATGGTTGTGACGAAATACAACAACATCCTTGTGCATCCTTGGCCAGTAAAAATGCTTTTCTATTTTAGATCGTGTTTTTTTCAACACTAAATGACTCCCTCCTGGTAACTCATGCAACACTCACAGGACCTCCATTCTCTCACCCACTGGCAATATGACTTGATGAACGTTTACTGATTTCTCATCTGCTTGAGTATGTAATAGTCTCCATTTTCTCATTAAGACATCATTTTTTAAGATAGTAGCGTTCCAGTGACACATTTGGACTCTTTTTCCATTTATACATTTTCATACAATTGCTTTAAATTTTCATCTTTCTGCTGTAACTCAGTTAATTCATTGTACTTTCTCTGCTCCAGTTTTTTTCAACCATCTGATCAAACAGGGTCTCAGCTAATTCAACTTCAACTTTCTTATCTGTACTCTGTGATGTCTGCCAGTTAGCTGGTGACTTTGTAACCTCGTTACCACACAGTGCAGAAAAGTCCAAGGTTATGTGTCTTGCAATTGTTCAGTTGCCTGCGTTTCCACTGGCTTTTCAACCACAGTAGGTTGCACCTGCATATTTGAACCAGCTATATCATTAACAAGGACAAATTGTATTCCCGGAGCTGAGAATTTGACCGATATTCCTACTGCGAATTCTTCATTCTTCTCTAGACACTGTAACCTCAATCTATGCAACAGAACACTCCTTTGTCACGCCGTGAATTCCCAATAACAGGATCTTTTCTGATAATGGCACATTAGATGTACATATTCCCTTTCCTTTAAACATCAAAGATTGAGGGGATAATGCATCTCACAATATTGTAACATCTTTACCTGCTGCTCTTGGCCTATCGGAATAAACTTTATCTTCACAGGTATATGGTTTAAGAAGATCTAGCACTTCCTCCTCAACCAACCTCTGGCCAGATTGAACATTCTGGTGCAGCGTTTGAACCTCCACTGTGCTTTCCGTTACCTTTCCAATAAAATTCATGGGTTTATTATGTTTTCCACACCTAGCTTCCGATTGATTTTCCTAACCCACCAACACTGTGATTTCATGTGGCCTACTTTATTCCTGTGACAACACTGGAGCTTTGTTAACTTCTCTTTCCACTGTATTGGTTTCATTTTTAACATATTGTAAGTTATCCTTCTGATCTTCACCACCATCTAGCCTTCACTTTCCACGTGAGGACTTAACTTTTCCCAAATTTCGTCATTGGTAGAAATTGATTCTGGAAGCCAAACTTTGATTTATAGAACATAGAAAATAGAACATTCACAGAGAAGTACAGGCACTGTGGTCCTCGATATTGCATCAACCTGTGAAACCAATCTGAAGCTCATCTAACTTACATTGTTCCATTCTTGTCCATATGACTATCCAATGGATATTTAAAAACTTAAAGTTGGCGAGTGTCCTACTATTGCAGGCAGTGCGTTCCATAGTACTCTCTGAGTAAGCAAACTACATTTGACATCTGTCCTATATCTATCACCCCTCAATTTAAAGCTATGTCCCTCGTGCGAGCCATCCAAGGAAAAAAGGCTCCCACTGTCCAAACTATCTAGCCTTCTGATTATCTTATATATTTCAATCAAGTCACCTCTAAAGACTTCGCGACGGCTGGTGGGTAAGTTTGGTCGTTTATTTAATAGTTAAAAATTTAAAGTTTCCCTTTAAAAAAGCGGTAGCAGACCCGGAAGGCGCGCTAGGTTACCTGGGTAAGGTGTTTTTTTTCTCTCCCCTTATTTAAACGCGTAGGCGAGTCACCCGAGGCACTACTCGTGTAGTGCCTCCCACCCTTCCACCTCCTCTAACCTAATAATAAGACCAATTGTGACTAGCGGGTAAGTGCTGCATTTTCCTTGTTTGTTTCTTTAGATTTAGTTGGTTTTTGTTGTTTTTTAAGGAAAGCTTACTTTTAGAGGGATGGCAGTGCAGAGAGGGCAATGTTCCTCTTGCAACATGTATGAGGTGAGGGAAGCCATCAGCGTCCCTGCTGAGTACACTTGCAAGAAGTGCACCCATCTCCAGCTCCTCCAAACCCGTGTTAGGGAACTGGAGCTGGAGTTGGATGAACTGCGGATCATTCGGGAGGCAGAGGAGGTCATAGATCGGAGCTATAGGCAAGTAGTTACTCCGAAAGTTCAAGATAGATGGGTGACAGTGAGGGGGAGTGGGAGGAGGAAGCCAGTGCAGGGACCCCCTGCGGTCATTCCCCTCAAGAACAAATATACCGTTTTGGATACTTGTGGGGGGGATGACTTACCAGGGGCAAGCAACGAGGTTCAGGCCTCTGGCACGGAGCCTGGCCCCGTTGCTCAGAAGGGTAGGGTGGAGAAAGGTAGAGCAATTGTTCTTGGGGACTCGATAGTGAGGGGTACAGACAGGCGGTTTTGTGGGGGCGACAGGGACTCACGTTTGGTATGTTGCCTCCCAGGTGCAAGGGTACGTGATGTCGCTGATCGTGTTTTCCGGGTCCTTAAGGGGGAGGGGGAGCAGCCCCAGATCGTGGTCCACGTTGGCACCAACGATATAGGTAGGAAGAAGGGTGAGGATGTAAGGCAGGCTTTCAGGGAGCTAGGTTGGAAGCTCAGAGTTAGAACAAAGAGTTGTAGTCTCTGGTTTGTTACCCGTGCCACGTGATAGAGAGTCGAGGAACAGGGAGAGAGAGCAGTTAAATGCGTGGCTACAGGGATGGTGCAGGAGGGAGGGATTCCGGTTTCTGGATAACTGGGGTCCTTTCTGGGGAAGGTGGGACCTCTATAAAAAGGATGGTCTACACCTGAACCTGAGGGGCACCAGTATCCTTGGGGGGAGGTTTGCTAGTGCTCTTTGGGAGGGTTTAAACTAACTCCGCGGGGGCATGGGAACCAGGACTGTAGCTTTAGGGTACAGGACCTTGAGTGTAGGGAGGTTAGGAATAATGCAGCGATCTCTAAGGAGGGTGCCTGTAACCAGAAAGGTGGATTGAAGTGTGTATACTTCAATGCCAGAAGTATAAGGAATAAGGTAGGTGAACTTGCAGCGTGGGTTGGTACCTGGGACTTCGATGTTGTGGCCATTACAGAGACGTGGGTAGAACAGGGACAAGAATGGCTGTTGCACGTTCCAGGGTTCAAATGTTTTAGTAGGATCAGACATGGGGGTAAAAAAGGGGGAGGCGTGGCATTACTTGTCAAAGACAGTATCACAGCAGTGGAATGGACGATGGAAGAGGACTTGCCATCTGAGGTAGTTTGGGCTGAGGTTAGAAATAGGAAAGGTGAGGTCACCCTGTTAGGTGTTTTCTACAGGCCTCCTAATAGTCCTAGAGAAGTAGAGGATAATATTGCGAGGATGATTCAGGAAAAGAGTGAAGGTAGCAGGGTGGTTGTTATGGGGGACTTTAACTTCCCAGATATTGACTGGGAGAGCTATAGCTCGAGTTCATTAGATGGGTCGGTGTTTGTACAATGTGTGCAGGAGGGTTTCCTGACACAATATGTCGACAGGCCAACTAGAGGGGAGGCTATATTGGATTTGGTTCTAGGTAATGAACCAGGCCAGGTGTTAGACTTGGAGGTAGGTGAGCACTTCGGGGACAGTGACCACAACTCGGTGACTTTTACTTTAGTGATGGAGAGGGATAATCGTGTGCCGCAGGGCAAGAGCTATAGCTGGGGGCAGGGAAATTATGATGCAGTGAGGCATGACTTAGGATGTGTGGATTGGAAAAACAGGCTTCAAGAGAAGAACACTAATGAGATGTGGGGAGTGTTCAAGGAGCAGCTACTGCGTGTCCTCGATAGGTATGTACCAGTCAGGCATGGTGTAAAGGGCCTTGTGAGGCAGCCGTGGTTTAGTAAGGAATTGGAGTCCCTTGTGAAAGGGAAGAAGGCGGCATATGTAAAGATGAGGCGTGAAGGTTCAGTAGGGGCGATTGAGAGTTATAAGGTAGCCAGGAAGGAGCTAAAGAGGGAGCTAAGAGAAGCGAGAAGGGGACATGAAAAGTCTTTAGCTGGTAGGATTAGGGAAAACCCAAAGGCTTTCTATCGGTATGTCAAGAATAAAAGGATGACCTAGGGTAGGTATCGGTCCAGTCAAGGATAGTAGTGGGAAGTTGTGTGTGGAGGCGGAGGAGATTGGAGAGACATTAAATCAGTACTTTTCATCAGTATTCACTCAGGAACAGGACACTGTTGCTGATGTGAATATGGAATCACAAATAATTAGAATGGATGCCCTGGAAATATGCAGGGAAGAGGTTTTGGGAATATTGGAAAGGATGAATATAGATAAGTCTCCTGGGCCTGATGGCATTTACCCCAGGATCCTATGGGAAGCTAGGGAGGAGATAGCAGAGCCATTGGCCTGGATTTTTATGTCGTCGTTGTCAACAGGAATAGTACCAGAGGAGTGGAGGATAGCGAATGTGGTCCCATTGTTCAAGAAAGGGAGTAGGGATAGCCCTAGCAACTATAGGCCAGTGAGTCTGACTTCAGTGGTGGGCAAAGTCTTAGAGAGAATGGTAAGGGATAAGATTTATGAACATCTGGGTAGGAATAACGTGATCAGGGATAGCCAGCATGGTTTTGTGAAGGGCAGGTCGTGCCTCACAAACCTTATTGAGTTCTTTGAGAAGGTGACCAAGGAAGTGGATGAGGGTAAAACAGTAGATGTTGTGTATATGGATTTTAGTAAGGCGTTCGATAAGGTTCCCCATGGTAGGCTAATGCTAAAACTTCGGAGGTATGGCATTGAGGATACATTAGAGGTTTGGATTAGGGATTGGCTGGCTGGAAGGAGACAGAGGGTAGTAGTTGATGGATTATGTTCATCTTGGAGCGCAGTTACTAGCGGTGTACCACAAGGATCTGTTTTGGGACCATTGCTTTTTGTTATCTTTATAAATGATCTAGAGGAAGGACTTGAAAGCTGGGTAAGCAAGTTTGCGGATGACACAAAAGTCGGTGGAGTTGTGGATAGTGAGGAAGGAAGTGGTAGGTTACAGCGGGATATAGATAAGTTGCAGAGCTGGGCGGAAATGTGGCAAATGGAATTCAATGTAGCTAAGTGCGAAGTCGTTCACTTTGGTAGGAATAACAAGATGATGGATTACTGGGCTAATGGTAGGCTACTTGGTAGTGTGGATGAGCAGAGGGATCTTGGTGTCCATGTACACAGATCTCTGAAAGTTGCCACCCAGGTAAATAGTGCTGTGAGGAAGGCATATGGTGTACTGGGCTTTATTGGCAGAGGAATTGAGTTCCGGAGTCCTGAGGTCATGTTGCAGTTGTATAAGACTCTGGTGCGGCCTCATCTGGAGTATTGTGTGCAGTTTTGGTCGCCATACTATAGGAAGGATGTGGAAGCTTTAGAACGAGTGCAGAGGAGGTTTACCAGGATGTTGCCTGGAATGGTAGGAAAATCTTATGAGGAAAGGCTGAGGCACTTGGGGCTGTTCTCATTGGAGAAGAGAAGGTTTAGGGGAGATCTGATAGAAGTGTATAAGATGATTAGGGGTTTAGATAGGGTAGATACTAAGAACCTTTTACCGCTAATGGAGTCAGGTGTTACTAGGGGACATAGCTTTAAATTAAGGGGTGGTAGGTATAGGACAGATGTTAGGGGTAGATTCTTCACACAGCGGGTTGTGTGTTCATGGAATGCCCTGCCCGTATCAGTGGTGAACTCTCCTTCTTTATGGTCATTTAAGCGGGCATTGGATAGGCATTTGGAAGTTATTGGGCTAGTATAGGTTAGGTAGGATTCGGTCGGCGCAACATCGAGGGCCGAAGGGCCTGTACTGCGCTGTATCCTTCTATGTTCTATGTTCTATGTTCTATAAACCTTCTTCTCTCTCACGAAAACAGCCTCAGGTCCTCAGCCTTTCTTCATAAGACCTTCCCTCTATACCAAGCAATATTCCAGTGAATCTCCTCTGAACCTTTTCCAAACCTTCCTATAATGCAGTGACTAGAAATGTTTGCAATACTCCAAGTGAAGTCGCACCAGAATTTTGCACAGCTGCAGCATGACCTCATGGTTTTGAAACTCAATCCTTCTACTAGTAACAGCGAACACATCATATGTGGTCTTTACAACCCTATCAACCTGTGTGGCAACTTTCAAGGATCTATGTACTTGATCTCTCTGCACATCTACACTACCAAAAATCTTACCATTATTCCTTCCAAAGTGAATCAGCTCACAGTGTTCTGCATTAAATTCTACTTTCCACAGCTCAGCCCAGCTTTGCAGCTCATCTCTTGTCCCTCTGTAACCTATAACATCTTTCAGCACTAATCACAACTGTATCGACCTGAGTGTCATTCACAAATTTACTAACCTATCTTTCTATCCCCTCATCCAGGTCATTTACAAAAATGACAAACAGCACTGGACCCAAAACAGATCCTTGTGGTATACCACTAATAAGAGAAGTCCAGGATGAGTAGTTCCCATCAACCACCACCCGCTGTCTCCTTTCAGCTAATCAATTTCTGATCCAACTCGCTACATCACCCTCAATCCCATGCCACCGTATTTTGTACAACAGCTTGCCGTAGGAAACCTTATCAAATGCCTTACTGAAATTGATGGACCAACTCTTAATCATCAGCCATTTCAGCTGCTAATCTTGCCGTTTAAACTCTCTGCTCTTCCACATGACTTCTCAGGATGTCACAAAGTGATTTTTTGAAATCCTCCAAAAGGAATTTCTCCAGAAGAGAGACACACGTTTGCTCTATTTTTAATGCCTTTATACACCTTTCAAAATTAATTTGTTTGATCCTTTCAAACTCAATGTAGGTTTGACCAGGTCCCTCCTTAGATTCCTCCTTAAATACGTTGTCTGGATTTTTCTGGATCAATTTCATGCGCACTTAAGATGGATTTCTTCAACCCTACACACACCGCCCAGATACCTCTTCTGTTAGCAATGCAAATACCTACTATATCTACTTACAAGGGTATTTTGTATCAACAAACTGGACATGGTAACGGCCAAATCCATTTTATCCATGACCTTTTTAAATTAGACAAAAATACTTCTGCATCTTTCTCATCAAAACTAGGCAATATATTTTAACAGATCCTCAGCAGGACTTTGGCTGCCATGAGTTTGCTCATTTCGTTTCTGACGAAGTTTACCTTCAGCCTTCATCTCATCCTTTTAAGCTAACCTTCCTGTCAAAATGCCAAATTCTGAAGTTCCAGCTCCTGCTCTTTCTCCCTTTCCACTCTGCCTTTTCTCTTTCTCTGTCTTTTTCACTCCTCTCTCTTTATTTTGTTTTTCATTGGAATTCAGTTCTGCTGCTATTTCCTTGCCTGTAACTCAAGCTGCTTCATTTTCAATTCAATTTTAGCCATCTCTAAAGATTCTGATGGCATTTTCCAACAAATTTTAATGCGGCGCTATTACCACAATTACTTCTCCTTTCCTCACGGAAGGAGGCAGCTCCAGCTCCAGATTGTGTGCTAATCCCTGCACCTTGGCCTTCTTCACCTTTTCTAAAACGCTCAACATCACTTCTTTCACGCCCAGAAAAGTCTCGGTGACTGAAAGAACCATTGTTGTGCAAAATACTATTTAAGACAACTGAATTCAACACCTGGAACAAAAGACACGAACACCAACAACTCGCTGTCTTCAAATCCTAATCCTAAATTGGGACGAGCGAACAAATCCCACAAAGAGAGGCAAGTCTTTTTTATGGATCAAGCTAGATCCCCTAAAAGCAGTTCAAGAAAGTAGTCCGGGTCCTAACTTTGCTAGTTGTTTTAAACAGGTATACAGTGGACATGGATGGAGTAATACAGCTGGCCCAAGCACTTACTTGTAAAGAAAACAGAATGTATTTCATATATTAGTGAGTGAAACACAAACAAATTAAAGCTGAACGTATAATAACTTTACCTATCCAAAATCCCAACAGATTACCCCAAATGAATGATCTGTTCCAACTAATTGCAGCAATAGTTGTAAGCACCCCTTAGAAAAGAAGGAAAAATCAAACACAGGTTCTAACAGGAGAGAGCGGGATAGCAGAGAGATTCAGCATGGAGCACCTTCTTCCATGGAGCTGTTTCTTTGACCAGCAGCCTCAAAACTGACTGACTGCTTGCTCCCAACAGCCAGACTGCAAAAATCCAATCCAAACCAAACCGAAGCAGGGACAGATTGAGCTGGGAGAACTGGCCAATCTCCTTAATAGTACAAGTGTTTGTTTTTTCAACTTAAAGTTTCCCGACTTAGATCAAGCAGGTATCAAAGAGACTGGATTTTTACGACCTCCTGAAGAAAAAAAACAAGCACAAACTAAGCTTGTTAAAGGAACAGCATCATCATAATAGAATTAAAACGCACCTGAGGGGCAACTGATATCTATCAGAGAGTGGTGCATGTATGAAACATGTTGCCAGAGGAGATGATGGAGTCGGCTGCAATTAAAATATTTAGAAAGCATCTGGATGTGTATTTTAATGGAAAGGGTCCCGATGGATATTGACCAATGTTGGCAAATGATGCTAGATATATCCAGGTTATCTTTTTGATGCAGATAGTCTGTTTCGGTACTTTCCAACTCCACGACTCTATAAATCTTGATTTGCTAAGGTAGCAGATTGTAATTACAATATTTGGAGTCAAAATCAAATCATGTGTGGCTGAGTAATTGCATTCAAACTTCAATTCTACCAAGGTTCAGTTCGTTTCCATGGGTTGGGTTTAATGCGCTTGCAGATCAGAGTTCAAATTAGTAAAAACAGATGGATTTAGTGTAAGGATTTCCGTTCATCAGGGTGACTTCCCCAATATTTCCTGGCAGTGGTATTACTCGATCAGAATTAGAACCCGTTTCAATTGCTTGCCTTGAATTCCCATGTGGAGAGGCAGGAATTTTTTCACATTTTTAGTTGAGTTTGACCACAGAATAGATCAAAGAGCAGAACAATACAAACTCAGGCCGTTTGGCAATTGCAGGCATATTGGCACTGCAGGCAGTTGCACATATCAAAGTAATAGATGGAGGAGTGGAGTGGTGGCTGGCAGGGGATAAAGGAAGGGCAGGAATTTCAGTTTTCTTCCCTAAAGAACATGTGTTAATCAGATTGACTTTTTTTTTACAACAATCGACAATTGATTCATTGTTATCATTAAATTCTCAATTCCAGTCTTTTTTTAAATATTGAATTCCAATTCCAACATCTGCCTTAGCAAGATTCCAACTTGGGTCCCCAGAACATCCCTTCGATTTCTGGATTAACAGTTCAGTGAAGATAGGCCTTTTTTTTTCCTGCAGCCATTTCCCCCTTCACTAAGTGGAATAACTGGAGGTGAACATCTGTATCAAAAACTGTACTTTCTGGTGAAACTCAGCAGATCTGGCAGCATTTGTGAGAGGAAAACAGGGTTAACATATCAAGGAAGATGCAGGGTCCCAAACAGAAAATATGGTGCTGTTCTTGTGTTAGAGGTCATACGAACCCTGCAGCAGCCTGACATCAGAAAGATTCTTGTGGGAAGACAGTGGCAGGCGACCTCAAGTTCTGCATAATTTTTCAAGGTAGAAAGTAGGTATTCTTTGAAGTGTCTAGCTAGTCTATATTCCATCTCCATAATGGAAAGGAGTCCTTTGTGAACAGCTAATACAGTGGACTGGATTAAAGGAAGCAGACGTAAATCACTGCTTCACCTGTTTCTGTCAGTCTATATGTTTATATGTGAAAGCGTATGATCAGTGTTTGCCTCTTAATCCCACTTTTGATCATGCACATTCAACCCCTCTGAGGACCAGGCATGCTGAAGCAGCCCTCTTCCTGAATGCCTATCCGCATTAGGAGAGATGAACTATGTGTGACAATATTATACGTCCTGTGCAAAGTGACAGGCCTAACTGAGTTGCCCACCACACATTTGACCTGATGAAGGAGAGCTGAACGAAGTTGAATGGCATGTATAACCTCCTCAATCCCACCATGTCTTGTCCTTACTGGATAATGTTTCTCTCTCTCTCTTTCTCCCCCACCACTTTGATATTCCTCTTTATATTTCTTGCTCTCACACCATATAAATAATCTATGTCTATATCTTTCTAGCATCTCTTTCTGTTTTTCTGTTTGTTACTTTGCATTTCTGCCTTTTTCTGTTTTCAATCCAACTCTCTTACACTTCCTTACTCTTTCTTTTCCCTTCTCCTGTTCTCTTTCCGTCTCACTCTCTATTGGCTTCCTTCTCTCTGTCTCTGTCTCTCTCTCTCTCTCTCTCTCCTTCACTCTCGATCATTTATTAGGCCCCGTTGTGGACGGTAATGCTGTCAGAAGAGATGTGACAATGAAGGTGAAACTGGGAGAATGGGACGGAGCCCTTACAGCTAATATTGCCTATGGATGTGTAGTTGTGTTGCCTGTGAACATGCTACATCATTGATTATTAAAGTTGTTTTATTAGTTGGTGTATTTGAATAAATGGATATTTCAGCATATTTTTTAGCTGCTCTCTGAACTTAGTCTGAGTTACAGAGTAAATTGCAGTGTTTGTGCAGCAACTTAGGAGTTGCATCATAAAGCCCAATTCCATTACAAACGTGTTGAGAATTATGTCTTGATATCCCAAATGCCACATCCGGATCCAAAGCGAATAAACCATTAACATTGACCACAGGAGGATGAAATTGGCTGAGATAAAAAATAGTAAAATTACAGATTTTCTTCGACTGTCCATCTCTGTGTCTCGGATGTTCTCCCTATTGCTTCGAGCTCGGAGTCTTCTGCGGGCTCTGCTGGTCACTAGAATGTTTCTGACAGTGAAAACATTGAATAACAGTATTAAACCAAATGGGATACATGGAGTAAGAATATTATGCAAGAATTCAACTGTCATCCACACTGGAGAATAATAAACGTAGTTTGTATATTTACAAAACCAAGGTATGTTCATCAGCCGATACCCACCCGTTAACATGAAATACCAGGTGATGTTCTTTAAACTGCTCAACAGAGTCACTAGCCCCAGAACTACAGTCGCTGTTTTATCTGTGCAATAGTTACTTTTCATCTTCTGGCAACAAATGGCAACAAATCGATCAAAGGTAAAAGTAACAGTGAACCAGACAGAACAGTCAATTGCTGCATAAAGTAGCACAGCGTGGATATTGCAGATAGGAAGAAAATTCAGAAAATGGAACTGTTCCTCATAAACAATTGGAATGTGCCTCAGAATCAAATCCAAGATAACGACCAGTAGATCTGCTATTGCCATTGCCATCAGGTAACGGGTGATACATTTTGACAGGCCACATTTCTCGTTAAACAGGATGATGACCGTCACTATATTAACTGTGAGGAAGATAAATAAATAAATTATATATCAGAATGAATGCAAAGGTATTCGAGTTTAGTTTTGAGAAAACAATCAGAATTCTAAATGTTACTGCATCTCGTGGTGCATTCGAATGACTGTGTAAGGTGCTTAGCCCTTCTAACAATTCCTTAAATCCTCTCTTTTTTAACGGGTCTATCTGGTTAACTGTATTTCAAAATCAGGTTATCGCTGCATGATTTCCTGATTAATGTTCCAACTTGTGAAATACTCAAAGTGTTATGTGCACATGCAATAAATTTAGAATATCCTAGTTAATAACGGCATGTAACATTTCTGTTGTGCATGTGCGGAGTTAAGACCATCTTAATTCAAGATAAAACCTAACAAACCTCCCATCAGGTCCAACGGCAGTATCATCGTTGAATTCTCCAGTAAAACATCCTGTGCCAAACCGTTGATCAGAGATGACCTAACCAAAAAGCACTGAAGCTATAATGGCGGGTCAATGGTTCAGATGCCTGCATCAAGTTACCCACCTGTCTTCCCAATGTCAGTCCATCAGTTATATGACACAAAAGTCCGAACAGTAGTCAGTAACGTAATATAAGACAGCTGAAATGTAGAAAATGCTTGAAAATTGAAACAATCACCGAAAACATTGGAGTAACTCCAATGGGAGATTATGTGGAAAGAAATTAATGATTAGAGTCCTGAATGATTCTCATTCATAACTGAGTGCCAATTCAAAATGCTAACTCTGTTTCTCTAGCCACAGATTCTGCCAGCTCTGTTGAGGTTCTCCAGCATTCTCTCAGCAAACTGTAAATCTCCACGTAAATACAAATATGCAGGCATATGAACATATGAACAAGCAAAACAAAGGGTGACTCTTCCCTTTGCACCTGTTTCACTATCCAATAAGATCATTGCTGATGTAATTTCAGCACAGCTCTACATTAATGTATACCCCTGACAATCTTACATGCATTCTGAAATTACAGTCATTCTGCATTACAGTCATTCTAAAACTACATCAGCCTTAAAAGTACTTAACAGTTCTGCACCCATCACCTTTTGAAGGAGGAAATTCAAAAGATTTACAACTCTCAGAGGAACAACAAAAAAGGTTCCTCATCTGTGTTTTGAATTTATACCAGTTATTTTCAAACAATGACCCTTGTCTTTGATTTGCCCACATGAAGAGACATCCTTTCAACATCCACCTGGTCAAGTGCCCTCAGGATTTAATTTTAACTCACCCCTGACTCTTCAAATCTCTACAGGATTCAGGTCTAGCCCCAAGAAAGATTGAATAGACGGTGGTTGCTTACCTTAGAGCAGGGGAAATTGACAAAGGTATAATTACGAGGACCATAGGTCATGCAAGTGCGAATGATCATTTCTTATTGATCGATGTGCAGGCAGCAAAGAGTTAAGATCGGGGGCAGAAAGTTGAAGGAAAACTTTTATTTTACCCAAAGAATGTCAGAATCTAGAATTCACTGACTATAAAGTTGACAGTTTTATAAACCCTCACAACATTGAATAAATATTTAACGTGCATTTGCAATGCCAAGGAACACGGTTCTGGACCAAATGATAGAAAATAAGATGAAAAAAGTTAGGTAGCTGTTTCTGACTGGTGCAGACTCATCGGACTGAAGGACTATTTTCTCTATGACTATGTTGAAACATAGAAACTTATGAAATAGGTGCTTGAGTAGGCCATTTGGCCTTTCGAACCTGCTCCAGCATTCAGTTTGATCAGGGCTGATAACGCAATCTCACTATCCAATTCCCGCTTTCTGTCTATAACCTCTTGGTCTGTTTAACCATATGGAATCTGTCCCCTTCCCTCTTGGTAGATCAACTGAACTAGCTACGACAGCTTCGGGAGGGGTAGAGAATTTCACAGTTGACCACTCTCTCTGAGTGAAGAAATTCTTCCTCATCTCGGTCCTGAATAGCTTACCCATTATTCTTAGACTGTGACCCTTAATTCTGGACTTCCACAACACTGGAAACATGCTTCCTGCATTAAGCCTCTCCCGACCATTATGGGTGTTATACGTTTCTATGCGATTTCCCCCTTATCATTCTAACATTCCAGCAAGACAAGCCTAATAAATCTATTCTTTCTTCATATGTCAGACCTGACATCATGGGAATAAGTCTGCTGAACCTTCACTGGACTCGTTCAATATCAAGAATGTTCTTTCTCAAACTAGGAGACCAAAACTACACACAATGCTCAAGGTGTAGCCTTACCAATGCCCTGCATATATTTCCAGAGAAATACACAAATACCCAAATCTGCTTGCTATGAAGTCCAACATGCCATTACTTTTCTTAATCCCCACAACGCCTGCATACCAACGTTCAGTGACAGTTCTGCCATTCAACTCAGATCTTGTTAAATCTCACCCTTTCTTAAATAGCCACCATTCAGATAATAATCTGCCTTCCTGTTTTTGAACAAAAGTCGATAACCTCACATTTATCCACATTATAATTACCAAGTATTTCCCTACTCAGTCAGTCTGTCCATTCACCCTGTCGCCTTTTAGCATCTTCCTTGCAGCAGACCCTGTCACCCACTCATAAACTATATCTACTACCACTTTGGTAAGTACTCTGAGATAGAACATAGAACATAGAACATAGAACAATACAGCACAGAACAGGCCCTTCGGCCCACGATGTTGTGCCGAACATCTATCCTAGATTAAGCACCCATCCATGTACCTATCCAATTGCCGCTTAAAGGTCGCCAATGATTCTAACTCTACCACTCCCACGGGCAGCGCATTCATTGCCCCCACCACTCTCTGGGTAAAGAACCCACCCCTGACATCTCCCCTATACCTTCCACCCTTCACCTTAAATTTATGCCCCCTTGTAACACTCTGTTGTACCCGGGGAAAAAGTTTCTGACTGTCTACTCTACCTATTCCTCTGATCATGTTATAAACCTCTATCAAGTCACCCCTCATCCTTCGCCATTCCAACGAGAAAAGTCTGAGAACTCTCAACCTATCCTCGTATGACCTATTCTCCATTCCAGGCAACACCCTGGTAAATCTTCTCTGCACCCTCTCCAAAGCTTCCACATCTTTCCTAAAGTGAGGCGACCAGAACTGCACACAGTACTCCAAATGTGGCCTAACCAAAGTCCTGTACAGCTGCAACATCACTTCACCACTCTTGAATTCAATCCCTCTGCTAATGAACGCTAATACACCATAGGCCTTCTTACAAGCTCTATCCACCTGAGTGGCAACTTTCAAAGATCTATGTACATAGACCCCAAGATCCTTCTGTTCCTCCACCTGACTAAGAACCCTACCGTTAACCCTGTATTCCGCATTCTTATTTGTTCTTCCAAAATGGACAACCTCACACTTGGCAGGGTTGAACTCCATCTGCCACTCCTCAGCCCAGCTCTGCATCATATCTAAGTCCCTTTGCAGCCGACAACAGCCCTCCTCACTGTCCACAACTCCACCAATCTTCGTATCATCTACAAATTTACTGACCCACCCTTCGACTCCCTCATCCAAGTCATTAATAAAAATTACAAACTGCAGAGGACTCAGAACTGATCCCTGCAGAACTCCACTTGTAACTGGGCTCCAGGCTGAATATTTACCATCTACTACCACTCTCTGACTTCGACCGGTTAGCCAGTTTTCTTTCCAATTGGCCAAATTTCCCTCTATCCCATGCCTCCTGACTTTCCGCATAAGCCTACCATGGGGCACCTTATCACATGCCTTACTAAAATCCATGTACACTACATCCACTGCTCTACTCTCATCCACATGCTTGGTCACCTCCTCAAAGAATTCAATAAGACTTGTAAGGCAAGACCTACCCTTCACAAATCTGTGCTGGCTGTCCCTAATCAAGCAGTGTCTTTCCAGATACTCATAAATCCTATCCCTCAGTACCCTTTCCAATACTTTGCCTACCACAGAAGTAAGACTATTCCCTTTTTTGAACAGGGGCACAACATTCGCTACTCTCCAGTCCACCCCCGTTGACAGTGAAGACGAAAAGATCATTGCCAACGGTACTGCAATTTCCTCTCGCTTCCCACATAATCCTAGGATATATCCTGTCAGGCCCGGGGGACTTGTCTATACTCAAGTTGTTCAAAATGTCCAACACATCTTCCTTCCTAACAAGTATCTCTTCTAGCTTACCAGTCCGTTTCACACTCTCCTCTTCAACAATACGGTCCCTTTAGTTCGTAAATACAGAAGAAAAGTACTCATTCAAGACCTCTCCTATCTCTTCCGAATCAATACACAATCTCCCACTACTGTCCTTGATCGGACCTACCCTCGTTCTCGTCATTCTCATGTTTCTCACATACACATAAAATGCCTTGGGGTTATCCTTGATCCTATCCGCCAAGGATTTTTCATGCCCTCTCTTAGCTCTCCTAATCCCTTTCTTCAGGTCCCTTCTGGCTATCCTGTATCCCTCCACTGCCCTGTCTGAACCCTGTTTCCTCAACCTTATGTAAGCCTCCTTCTTCCTCTTTCCTAGACATTCAACCTCCCTCGTCAACCAAGGCTCCCTCACACGACCATTTCTTTCCTGCCTGGTAGGTACATACATATCAAGGACACGTCGCATCTGCTCCTTGAAAAAGTTCCACATTTCCACCACATCCTTCCCTGACAGCCTATGCTCCCAACTTATGCTCCTCAAATCCACTCTTACAGCATCGTAATTTCCCTTCCCCCAGTTGTAAAATCTACCCTGTTGTGCGCACCTATCTCTCTCCATAACCAAGGTGAAAGTCACAGAATTGTGGCCACCATCACCAAAATGTTCATCCACTAACAGGCCCAACACTTGTCCCGGTTCATTACCGAGTACCAAATCCAATATGGCCTCCCCTCTGGTTGGACAATCTACATACTGAGTTAGAAAAGCTTCCTGGACACACTGCACAAACACCGCCCCATCCAATCTACTTGATCTAAAGAGCTTCCAATCAATATTTGGGAAGTTGAAGTCGCCCATGACTACGACCCCATGGCTTCTGCACCTTTCCAAAATCATTTTCCCAATCTGTTTCTCCACATCTCTGCTTCTATTGGGGGGCTTATAGTAAACACCCAACAAGGTGACTGCACCTTTCCTATTTCTGACTTCAGCCCATACTATCTCCAAAGGCAGATCCCCCTCAAACTTCCTTTCTGCAGCCGTTATTCCATTCCTAATTAGCAATGCCACCCCCCTCCTTTTTTACCATCCTCCCTAATCTTACTGAAACATCTGTAACCAGGAACCTCCAACAACCATTCCTGTTCCTCATCTATCCACGTTTCCGTGATGGCCACAACATCGTAGTCCGAGCATCAGGACCTGGGGACTTATTGGGTTTTAATCCCATCAATTTCCCTATTACCATTTCCTGACTAAAAAGGATTTCCTTCAGTTCCATCTTCATGCTTGACCCTCTGTCACCTAGCATTTCCTGAAGTTTAGTTGCATTGTCCTTAGTGATGACAGATGCAAGTTATTATTTCAACTGCTCTGCCATATCATTGCTGTCCATCATGATTTCACGTGATTCTAACTGCAAGTGATCTATATTTTCTTTTTGAGGATGCAACCCTGAAGATGGAAAGGGAGATCCAGTAGTTGAAGTGTACCTAGACTTTCAGAAAGCTTTTGATAAAGCTTTTGAAACTTCCCACATAGGAAGGTAGTGAGCAAAATTAGGGCGCATTGTATTGGGGGCAAGGTACTACTTGGATTGAAAATTGGTTGGCTGATAGGAAACAAAGAGTAGTGATAAACGGCTCCATTTTGGAATGGCAGGCAATTACCACAGGGTACCGCAGGGATCAGTGCTGGGACCGCAGCTTTTTACAATATATGTCAATGATATAGAAGATGGTATTAGTAATAACATTAACAAATTTGCTGATGATACCAAGCTGGGTGGCAGGGTGAAATGTGAGGAGGTTGTTAGGAGGTTACAAGGTGACCTGGACAGGTTAGGTGAGTGGTCAGATTCATGGCAGATGCAGTTTAATGTGGATAAATGTATGGTGGCAATTACAGGAAGGAAGATTACTATCTAAATGGAATCAATTTAGGTAAAGGGGCAGTACAAAGGGATCTGGTGTTCTTATACACCAGTCAATGAAGGTAAGTATGCAGGTGCAGCAGGTAGTGAAGAAGGCTAATGGCATACTGGCCTTCATAACAAGAGGGACTGAATATAGAAGCAAAGAGGTTTTTCTGCAGCTGTACAGGGCCATGGTGAGACACATCTGGAATACTGTGTGCAGTTCTGGTCTCCAAATTTGCGGAAAGACATTCTGGCTATTGAGGGAGTGCAGCGTAGGTTCACAAGGTCAATTCCTGGAATGGCAGGACTACCTTATGCTGAAAGATTGGAGCAACTTGAGTTGGAAGACTGAGAGGGGATCTGATTGAGACATATAAGATTATTAAAGGATTGGACACTCTAGAGGCAGGAAGCATGTTTCCGCTGATGGGTGAGTGCTGAAGCAGAGGACACAGCTTACAAATACGGGTAGACCATTTAGGACAGAGATGAGGAGAAACTTCTTCACCAAGAGAGTGGTGGCTGTGTGGAATGCTCTGCCCCAGAGGGCAGTAGAGGCTCGGTCTCTGTATTCGTTTAAGAAAGAGTTGGATAGAGCTCTTAAGGATAGTGGGGTCAAGGGTTATGGAGATAAGGCAGGAACAGGATACTGAGTAAGGCTGGTCAGCCATGGTCATATTGAATGGTGGTGCAGGCTCGAAAGGCAGAATGGCCTACTTCTGCATTTATTGTCTATTGTCTTGACTAGTCCTTTTCTCCTCAAATAACTACTTAAGATTCTTCAGACAGTTTTTTTTTTATGTTTTCATCAAGCTTCCTTTCATATTCTAATTTCCCCAGCCAAATTCAATTCTTTGTCCTCCTCTGCTGAATTTCAAGTTTCTCCCATCCCTCAGGATTACTACTTTTTCTGGCCAACTTACATGCCTCGTCTTTGGTTTTAAACTATCCCTGGTTTCCCTTATCAGTTATGGTTGAGTCACCTTCCCTATTCTGGTTTTAAGCCAGACAGGGATGTAGAATTAGGAGAAAGTGAGGACTGCAGTTGCTGGAGATCAGAGCAGAAAAATGTGTTGCTGGAAAAGCGCAGCAGGTCAGACAGCACCCAAGGAGCAGAAGGATCGACGTTTCGGGCATAAGCCCTTCTCCAAGAATGAGGAGGGTATGCCAAGCAGATTAAGATAATAGGTAGGGAGGAGGGACTTGGGGGAGGGGCGTTGGTAATGCGATAGGTGGAGGAGGTTAGGTGAGGGTGTTAGGCCAGAGAGAGGATGAGGGCGGAGAGGTTGGGAAGAAGATTGAAGGTCAAGAAGGTGGTGCTGTGTCCAAGGGTTGGGACTGAGATAAGGTGGGGAGAGGAAATGAGAAAGCTGGAGAAATCTGCATTCATCCCTTGTGGTTGGAGGGTTTCTAGGCGGAAGATGAGGTGCTCTTCCTCCAGGCATCATGTTGCCATGGTCTGGCGATGGAGGAGGCCAAGGCTCCTTGGCGGAGTGGGAGGGGAATTAAAGTGTTCAGCCATGGGGCGGTTTGGTTGGTTGTTGCGGGTTTCCCAGAGATGTTCTCTGAAACGTTCTGCAAGTCAGTGGACTGTCTCCCCAATGTAGAGGAGGCCACATCGGGTGCAGCGGATACAGTCAATGATCTGTGTGGAGGTGCAGGTGAATTTGTGACGGGTATGGAAGGGTCCCTTGGGGTCTTGGAGGGAAGTGAGTGGAGAGGTGTGGACACAAGTTTTGCATTTCTTGCGGTTGCAATGGAAGGTACCAGGAGTGGAGGTTGGGTTGGTGGATGGTGTGGACCTGATGAGGGAGTCACGGAGGGAATGGTCTTTCTGGAACGCTGATAGGGGAGGGGAGGGAAATATATCCTTGGTGGTGGGGTCTGTTTGGAGGTGGCAGAAATGATAAAAGATCTGTTTGGAGGTGGCAGAAATGATGCCACCTCCAAACAGACCCCACCACCAAGGATATATTTCCCACCTCTCTCCTATCAGTGTTCCAGAAAGACCACTCCCTCCACGACTCACTCGTCAGGTCCGTACCCTCCACCAACC
Source organism: Hemiscyllium ocellatum (assembly GCF_020745735.1). Classification (NCBI taxonomy): domain Eukaryota; kingdom Metazoa; phylum Chordata; class Chondrichthyes; order Orectolobiformes; family Hemiscylliidae; genus Hemiscyllium; species Hemiscyllium ocellatum. The sequence goes on from NC_083418.1 coordinate 4,661,493, forward strand.
CAACCTCCACTCCCGGCACCTTCCAACACGATGTCTGGAGGAAGAGCGCCTCGTCTTCCGCCTTGGAACCCTCCAACCACAAGGGATGAATGCAGATTTCTTCAGCTTTCTCATTTCCCCTCCCCCCACTTATCTCACTCCCAACCCTTGGACTCAGCACCACCTTCTTGACCTGCAATCTTCTTCCCGACCTCTCCGCCCCCACCCCCTCTCCGGCCTATCACCCTCACCTTAACATCCTTCTACCTATTGCATGCCCAACGCCCCTCCCCCCAAGTCCCTCCTCCCTACCTTTTATCTTAGCCTGCTTGGTACACCCTCCTCATTCCTGAAGAAGGGCTTATGCCCGAAACATCGATTCTCCTGCTCCTTGGATGCGGGGATGTAGAATTGTTGAAGGTTATGTATGTATTCTTTAAATATCCATGATTACTTATCCACCATCAACCCTTTTGTATCCTTTGCCAGCTTGTCCTAGCTAATGCTTGAGTCAGGACCATCAAAATTGGCTTTCAATATGTACAGGGCCTAGGTTCAGATTTAACCAAGTTACTTTCCACCTAACTGAAGAATTCTACCATATCATGGTCACTCTTCCCCTAAGGATTTCGCACCATTATCTTAATAATCAATCCGTGCTATTGCATTGTACTCAGTCTAGGACAGCCTGCTCTCTGGTTCTTCAGCTTCTTCGTCATACTGTCATGGGTCATTGACTAATGCACCATGGAAATTGACCTTTCGAACCAAATTGGTCCAATATTATCGTGCTGCCCACTCAGCATGCTCTAAATGTCAGCATTTGGTCCATATTATTTGAAATCCTTCCCATCTATGTGCCTCTTTTTTTTAATGTTGCTATTGTTCCTGCCTCAACCATTTTCTGTGGCAATCTGTTCGATATATATGAGTCAGGCAACATACGAGGAGCAGGAACATTGAAGTTTTGGGCAAAGGCTCTTCATCAAACCATTCTTAATGAAGGACTTTTGCCTGATATCTCGATTTTCCTGCTCCTCGGATGCTGCCTGACTTGCTGTACTTTTCTAGCACCTGTCTAATCTTGACTTTGATCTCCAGCATCTGCAGTCCTCACTTTCGCCCTATTTCATAAATGCACCATTATCTGCGTGAAGAAGTTGCCTCTCAAGTATGATTAAATCTTTCCTCTCTCAACTTAACCCTATGTCTTCTAGTTTTCATGTCCCCATCTCTGCAAAGCGTGACTATCTGTATTCATTCCTATCAATGCCCTTCACCTTTTATACACATCAGTAAGGTCACCCTCATTGTCCTACATTCCAAACAATAAAGTTTCACCCTGGTCAACCCCTCCCTATTGTTCGTCCTGGCAACATAATCTAAATAGTTTCTGCACTCTTTCCAGTTAAAAAATGTATTTCCTACAACAGGGTTAGAAAACAGTACACAATACTACAAGTGCAGCCTCACCAACGGCTTATGCAACTTCAACATAACATCCCAGTTCTTATGATCAATGCTTCAACCAATGAAGACCAAAATGGTCAATGCCTGCTTCACCATCTTATCTAACTGTGATGCAACTTTCAATGAACAAGTACTTGTACTCCTTGATCTTTCTGGTTCCACAACACTCCTCAGGGCCTTACAATTTACTGTATAAGTCCTACCTTGGCTTTCCAAAGTTCATCACCTTACACTTCTCTGCATTGAATTGCATTTACCGATCTTCAGCCCACTTTCCTATCTGACAAAGATGCCACTGTAATTTTTTGATAACCTTCCTCGCTATCAATTATACATCCTAATTTTATACCATCCCTTATACATTCCAGGAAATCCTCCTCCAACGCATTGCTGCCAGTTTGTTTAGTTCAATCAGGGATAGTTTGAAGTCACGATAATAACTGGTGTAACCTTACTGCAAGCATCTCTAATTTTCTGTTTGATACAAACCCCAACTCAACACTACTGTATTGTGGCCATTAAATTATTGCCACTAAAGGTTTTTTCCATTTGGTGTTCCGCAGCTCCACCCATACAGATTTCACAATGTCCAGCTAATGTCATCCGTTACTGTTTTGTTAAGTTCACTTTATCCAGCAATGCTACCTCGTTCCATCCATATTTCCAAAAAATTGAATAAAATTGGACGTTGATTTCCCATTCTTGACCACGCTGGAAACAGTTCGCTGTGATCCCAATTACATCATAACGATTAATAACGGTCTGCACAATTAATCCTTTCACCTTATTTCAAATACTCCTCGCATTGAGATACAAGACTACTGGCTCAATTTTTTGTCATTTATTGTCTTTTTAATATGATGGTGCAATATGACTCTTTTGGATTTTTGTCTTTGTTTTCTCTGCCTTCATTTTTTTCTCTAACGGTCTTGTTTCTGTACCCACTATACTTTCCAATGATTTTCTGCATTGGTTCTCATCCCCCGCCATATTAATTTAAACTCTCCCCAACAGCACGAGCAAACACTCCACTTTGAACATTGCTTGCAGTCCTGCCCAGTCCAAATCGGCTGGGATGTACTGGTCTCACATTCACCCGGTCTGCTTCCAATGTCCCAACAATTGGAATCCCTCCCTCTTGTTCCATGCTTCAAGCCACATGTTCACTTTAGATTCCCTGCTATTTCTGCGCTGTTCAGCCTGTCGAACTCAGAGCAAATCAAGATTACTTACCTTTGTGGTTGTACTTCTTAGTTTAATTCCTAACTCACTAAATTCTCTTTATTCCGTTTTATAACCTAAATTGTTGCTTCTTATATGCAGCAACAACAGCTGGCTGTTAAGACTCTCCCTCCAGAATGTCCTGTAGCTGTTCTGAGACATCCATGACCCTTGTATAACGGAGGCAACGTAACCTCCTCGACCCTTGTTTGCAGCTGCAGAAAGGACGATCTATTCCTCCTACAATTGAATCCCCTGTTACTATAGCTCTCCCACTCTTTCTCTTTCCCCCTGTGCATGACAACAATGCGCACAGTGCGATGAACCTAGCTGCTGCTGCCTTTACTCAAGACAGAGCTAAGAGGAGCCAGGAGGGGATATGACATTTTATTGGTCGAGAGGATCAAAGAAAATATAGATTTTTTTTCTTCTATAGGTATTTCTCTAATAGAAAGAATGACAGGCGAAAGTTTAGGGCCAATCAAGGATTGTAGTGGAAAGTTTTGCGTGGAATCCGAGGAGATGGGGAAGCGTTAAATGAATTTTTTTTATCGATATTACACAAGAAAAAGACAATGTTGTTCAGGAGAACATTGAGAGGTTACTTGACTACATGGGATTGAGGTTCACGAGGAGAAGCTGTCAGCAATTCTGGAACGTTTAAAAATATATAAGTCCCCTGGATTTATCCGAGGATTCTCTGGGAAACCAGGAAGGAAATTGCAGCACATTTAGTTTTGAACTTTATGTCGACATTATCTCCAAGAATAGTGTCAGAAGACTGGAAAACAGCAAATGTTGTTCCCTGTTGTTCCCCAAGGGGAATAGAGCCAACCCTGGTAATTATAGACCAGTGAGCCTTACTTCTGTTGTGAGTAAAGTGTTGGAAAAGTTTATAACATATAGGATGTATAATCATCTAGAGAGGGCTAATCAACACGGTTTTGTGAAGTGTGGTTCGTGCCTGACAAACATTATTGAGTTCTTTGAAATGGTCACCGAACAAATGGATGAGGGTAAAGCGATTGAATGGTGTATATGGATTCAGTAAAGTGTTTGATAAGGTTCCCCACTCTAGGTTATTGCAGAAAATAACGATTGAATTGAAGGTGATTTAGCAGTTTGGACCAGAAATTGTCGAGCTGAAAGAAGACGGAAGGTGGTGGCTGATGGGAAATGCTCATTCTGGAGTTCAGTTACTTGTGGTGTACCACAAGGATCTGTTTTGGGGCACTGCTGTTTGTCATTTTATAAATGACCTAGATGGGGCCGTAGAAGAATGTGTTTGTAAATTTGCGGATTACACTAAGGTCCATGGAGTTTTGTGTAGTGCTGAAGGATATTGTATGTTACAGAAGGGAGTAGATAAGCAGCAGAGCTGGGCTGAGAGGTGGGAAATAGAGTTGAATGTGGCAAAGAGTGAGGTGATTCACCTTGGAAGGAGCAAAAGGAATAAAGACTACTGTGCAAATGGTAAGGTTCTTGGTAGTGTAGAAGAGCACGAAGGTCTCGTTGTCCATGTACATAGACCCCTGAAAGTTGCCACCCAGGTTGTTAGAGTTGTTCAGAACGCATATGTCATCTTAGCTTCTCTTGGCAGAGCGATTGAGTTTCGGAGCCACGAGGGCAAATTTCACGTTCTCCCGTGGCAATTTAGATACTGGTCAATTCATGTAACACAACATAATGTAGGATGGGGAATTCATCCGTTTGCTTGGTTGCGAACAGATATTCAGGCGACAAACACAAACCAAATTTCAAAGACATGCTTAAAAGCTTAAAATCTGATTGAAGATTTGTAGCTCGGGTATCCGTTGTTGTGGTTCTGCTCGCCGAGCTGGAAGTTTTTGCTGCAAATGTTTCGATCCCTGGCTAGGGAACATCATCAGTGCTGTTCGAGCCTCGTGTGAAGCGCTGCTTTGATGTTTCTTCCGGTATTTATATTGGTTTGTTCTTAGCCAGGGAACGAAACGTTTGCAGCAAAAACTTCCAGCTCGGCGAGCAGAACCACAACATGCTTAAAAGCTGTATGAAATCCGTAGTCACATGCAAGGCAACAAACTCCAGCTCACACATGCACCTATTTATTGTATTGAGCTCCGTCACTCTGGCAGCATTGACTCGACGGATCCCAACAACTCTGGTCAGAGAGAATTCCAGACAGAAGAGTCACCAGATTAAAATGACCTTTGTCGAATATTGCAGTGATCTAATTTGCAGCAATATAGAAAATATGCGGAAAACGGCATTAATTTGCAGGGATTCTACCACAGGAAAGAGAATATTGAAATACAGCTGGTGTTACATGGGAGCAAATGTAAATCCATGAGTTTGGGGCAATAATTGAATGGGCCTTTGTGTAAGCAAAGGTACAAGGAACAATATTTACAAAGGGATTTTCTTTGTTTAAACTGGTAACTTAATTGGTACTGCAAAAGAAAAGTCGAATATTCACTTCTGAATTTGACAGAAATGCAGATGGATATCTAAACAGCAGGAGGTGCTAGTGTGCGATACTGGCGATGGAGACAAGAGTTTGGGCTTATCTCATGTTGATAAAGCTAGTAGAGGCCGTGGTCGATCTGCTTCACCGTCTTAACAGAAAGGGTAGGTAACCCAGTAGTGGTGGAGCGGAAACAGGAACATGGGAATAGGAATAGATCATTCAGTCCCTCGATTCTGTTCCACTGTGGCCTAACTCCATATGAATATCTCGAGCTCACATGTCTTCACACATTTGTTTCACAAAATGCTATCTCTTTCTGATTTTAAATCAACAACTGAACAGGATCCACTGCTGTTTGAGGAAGAGGGTTTTGCAAAGACTGACTATCTTCTGTGTGTTGACCCATTTCCTAACAACTTTGCAAAATGGTCTTGCCTTGAGTTTTAGACCTAGATTCCCCAACAAATGAGAAGTGATTATGTTTTCCTCTTTGTGTGATGAAGATATCGATCAGCCCCTTAACATGCAATTTTTGACCATATCTTCTCCCGATTTTACAACTAACATTGATATAGAAATTCTTGAAAAATTTTGTTTGTACTCGCTCCAAGGTCAATATATTATTCCTGAGGTTTGATGCTCAATGTGCTCACAAGTGGAGTCTCACCAGGGGTTTATGTCTGAATCCTTATACTACACAAATGAAGGTGTTTCAACCTTTTCAACATCAGTTGCAAAGCCATCGATACGATCAATCATGGTTTACAAATTAAAGCGCTGTAGTTAAATTCTTATATATTCAGAAGAAAATGATTCATGGTTAATGATTATGATCAGTAAGAGATTTACCAGTGATCTGTCGAGTCAATTATTAGCTAGGCAGCTCCAGAGACTAAGAAAGATGGTCGGGTTGAATAAATGTAAATAGCAACACTAAAATGAAAGAGCATCCACAGAAATAATAGCTTGATGTAAAGACTTACCGGGGACACCAACGATAGCCAGGAGAGGGTAGTAGAAATATTGAATAATGAAAAGCAGATATTTGATGCGATTAGCTAATGATGTTCTATTAGCATGCATAACTAGTATGTAAATATCCCATGATAAACTCTTGTACTCTGTTGTAAAATTGCAGCCAATTATTCTCAGATTCTTATCCATTGTTGAAAACTTGCAGACTATTCACAACTCTGATGTTTCGGCTCCCTCTCTCTGCTGATCCCTGTTAATGTCAGAGGCAGTACTTGTATTGTGAATTTAAGATGGGCGACTGAAATGAAATCCTTATTAAAACGAGAGGGAAAACCTCGAGAGATACAATTATGCTCACATTAATCTCAGTCACTGAACAGACAGATTACGTCACGATGAAATTCATGAAGATATCTGAGGAAAAATGAATGTGGAAAATAGAGAAGGAGTGGCCATCCCCTTATGCATGGCAGTGGATCTGATGACAGGAGAGTATAAATGTTGAAGACTCACTAAAACGAGATATTGCTTTCAAAAGAAAAGGGAACTGCGGCATTTTATCCTTTAATTCATTCATGAGTTTTGGCTTTGCTGATAATCGCAAGTAATCCAGACAACAGTTCCTTTTCATGAAGGACTTCAGTGAACCCGATAGGTTTTCCTAACAATCACTAACAGAGTAACAGTCATCGTTGAGTCATAGAGACGTGCAGCACGGAAACAGACCCTTTGATCCAACTCATCCATGCTGGCCAGATATCCGAACCCAATCTAGAACCACCTGCCAGTATCTGGTCCATATTCCTCCAAATCCCTCCTATTCATATACCCATCCAGATGCCTTTTAAATGTGGCAATTGTATCAGACTCCACCACTTCCTGTGGCAGCTTATTCCATACACGTAGCACCCTCTGCATGAAAATGTTGCCCCTTAGGTCTCTTTTATATTTTTACCTTCTCACCCTAAACCTATGCCCTCTAGTTCTGGACCCCCCCCCACTCCAGGGAAAATACTTTGTCAATTTAGCTCACCATCTGCCATAGTGGGATTAAACCTTGGGTCCCGGAATATTACTTGGATCTCTGGACTATTCGTCCAGCGATAACAATACTATTAGCTGGAAGTTGAGGCAGCACACACACTGAGATCAACATTCAACTGCTTTCAGCTGGCCGTATTGAACTGGTATAAACTAACATGGTTCGGCAGGAATTTGGTGACCTCTGGTAAGGGACCATCATAAGGGATTGTCTGTAAGTAGCTCCAAATTAAAACGGTATGTCATGAAGATATCGACAGAAAGCGGCATGGATGCACTGAAATCATCGTTACCATAAAAAGTAGAAAACTAATAATGAGGTTCATAAGCCAAAGTAGGATAGCAGTATAAAAACAAGACTTGTGTGAAATCAGGAGGAAATGCAAGCTACAGAGAGTGCAATTTTTAGTTTGGTAAAACTATGATTTCGATGCCAGCCAATCGACACGAAATCGCATATTTTAGTACCTTGGTCATAGTCTTAAATGTAATGCAATTTCAAAAGCACATCCAAGTACTTTTTAAGGACTGTCGGTGTTCATGCCTCATTAATAGAACAGGCCCTTTGGCCCTCGATGTTGCGCAACCCATGCCCTTACACTATCCCATCAGCATTCACGTGCTTATCCAAGGATTGCTTAAACCTCACTAATGTGGCTGAGTTAACTACATTGGCAGGCACGGCATTCCATGCCTTACCATTCTCTGAGTCAAGAACCTGCCTCTGACATCTGTCTTAAAACCATCACTCCTCAATTTGTAGCGGGCGGCACGGTGGCACAGTGGCACAGTGGTTAGCACTGCTGCCTCACAGCGCCAGAGACCCGGGTTCAATTCCTGACTCAGGCGACTGACTGTGTGGAGTTTGCACATTCTCCCCGTGTCTGCGTGGGTTTCCTCCGGGTGCTCCGGTTTCCTCCCACCTTCCAAAGATGTGCGGGTTAGGTGAATTGGCCATGCTAAATTGCCCGTAGTGTTAGGTAAGGGGTATATGTAGGGGTATGGGTGGATTGCGCTTCGGCGGGTCGGTGTGGACTTGTTGGGCCGAAGGGCCTGTTTCCATACTGTAACTAATCTAATCTAATCTATGTTGTTATGGACCAGGCTAGCACCTCTCAAAATATTTCAAGAATGGAGCTGAGACCCCAACTTTTTCTTATTTTAAAGGCAAATAGTCAGTGGATATTTCAGATGTGAGGCCGCTGGTCAGGCCACTCGGTTCTAAGCAAAACAGCATTTATTTAAATACTATAGTTGGACCACGAAGCAAAGAGAACAGAATTTCGAATAATTTAACTATAGGAAAACATTACCGACTATTACCAGTTATCTGCTCCAATTTAATACCATTCCTTAAACAGGCCAATTGGCAAAAAGGTAAAAAAAAATTTAATTCAAACACAGATTCTGCCAGGCAGGGTGAAGAGATTTCAGAGGACGGTCAGAGGAGTTTTTCGCTGAAGCTAGCAACTCGGCTATGCTCACACATCTTGTCATTGCTACAGCTACAGCTAAAACAAAAGAGGTGAAACCTGAACTGGGAGAGTTCTCTGGTCATTGTTGAACTCGGCCTTGTTCTACCTCTGACTTAATGACATTTCTATAAATAAATCAAGAACAAAATAACATTTTGAAATTGAAAGCATCATCACACCAACCCTTTAAAAAGATGAACCATCAACATACAGAGGCGGCTTCACTTTTAACCCCTTAGTCTTATGTATTAGTATACTTTAATAAATATTGATTCTGAACATGCAAGCATTCACTATGACTGTCTGTTTCAGTCTGTTTGCTCCCAACAAACGCCTCGATTTTCCTTCAGCCAAGTCTCCACAACGTGTCAGCAATTACATTTCCTCGTCCTGCTACGTGTACAATTAACAAATCGATTAACTGCAGTAATAAGCTCCATCTAAACAGTCTGAAATTTTTGCCCTTAAGTTTCTTCAAAAAACTTTAATGGGTTACGATCAGTATATATAATTGTCTCAGGCACAATACTGGCAAAATAAATCTGGAAATGCTCCAACTCCAAAAACAGGCTCAAGGTCACCTTCTCAATTGCCGAATATTTCTGTTCATGAATGTTCAATTTCCTAGAGAAATAACCGACAGGTCTTTCTAACTTTTCATAGTCTTCTTGTAGATTACAACATTGACACCCACATCACGCACATGAATAGCCACCATGAAAGGCTTTGCATAATTAGTTGTGCCTAATACTGGGGGAGTTGTAAACACGGATGTTAGGCTGTCAAATAACTCTGACATTGCTCTGTATTCTAAAATATTTTGCACCCCTTCAATAACTCAGTGTGTGGAGCAGCCACACTGCTAAGATTTGGAAATATTTTCTGTTCAAACCCAGTCAATCCCAACAATTGGCTTCATCGATGGTATGGGAAACTCCCAATAATCTTTATTTTCATATTCCTTTGGACCATCTGTCCATGTCCAATCGCATGGCCCTTGGCGAATTCACTCTTTGCCACGTATAATCACCAAACCTGCCTCCCATAGCTGATTGAATAATTCTGATGGCAACTGCAAATGTTCGTCCATGTGTGATGAAAAATCATCATGTCGTCAAGCATACCACACAATCGGGTAACTCAGAAATTATTTTATTGGTTAGTCTTTAAAATGTGACCAGTGCAATCGCAAATTACTTGAATTTAAACTGACACAATCCATTCGGTGTTGGCTCTGATCTTTCAGATAAATTTACCGGCCAGTGTCCTTTGAGTTAGTCCAATGTACAAATATAAGGTGCATGTCCAATTCAGAATCCTCTGAATTTGGTTCTTCACTTTGTGTCATACCCAGTAAGACATTTTGTTTTTCTTCCTTGTCTAAGTACCTTTTGAGCATATTCACATGACTTCCACTGTGAGATTTATTTCTATCTGGAGGCATTAACAAATAATTCACCTCACTCAGACTCCTTTCAATGCGATAACACCCACGTTGTTTTTAGAGGTTCACCAATCCCTGCAAGGAACATTAAGACTTCATGTCCGTTTGCAAAATTGCAAGTTTTGACCCCTTGCCTGCTTCCTATTTCATTAATGTTGTGATATTTTGAAATGCTGTCTATCCAACTCCCTCACTCTAATTGTCCAGTCAAATTTGACACATTATTCAATTATGTGGTATCTGAATTCTGACTTACCAATCTCTGGTAAAACTCGTAATAAACTTAAAGTTAACAAATTCGTGAAAGCAGAGCTAACGCTCTTGGACATAACATCTGTCATGAGAAGTTGACTCCAAGGAACACAAAAAGGAAGGCCATCGAAGAATTTCCATGACCGACCTCGAAGAAAGATTTTTACTGACTAAGCAGACTCTACTGGAAGTTTGTTCCAAACTTCAACAGCATTGTAGCAATGATAACAGATTTACTGAAGCAGTACACAAATTTCAGTGGGCAGAATAAGGTCAAGAGGCAATTGACAATTTACCAGCAGTTTTAACCACCGCACCAGTTTTAGATACAGAAAATGTTTAGAAACTCTTTAAAGTTGCAATTGATGCTAGTGACATAGGATAAAAGCAAATTACTGCAGATGCTGGAATCTGAAACAAAGTGAAATTGCTGAAAAATCTCAGCAGGTCTGACAGCATCTGGAAGGAGAGAAAAGAGCTGACGTTTCAAATCCAACTGACCCTTCGAAAAAAGTTAGTTAGACTCGAAACGTCAGCTCTTTTATCTCCTTACAGATGCTGCCAGACCTGCTGAGATTTTCCAGCGTCTACTCTTTTGGCGAGTGACATAGGAGTTGGAGCTGTACTAGAACAGAGGAAGATGATGAGGAAATTGAACGGCCAATTGGTTACTTATCAAAGAAACTCACCACAAAAAATACTCTAACATTAGAAAGGAATTACTGAGTTGATACTGGCCTTACTGCATCTTAATGTTTATGTGACAAACTATGTGCCGGAGACAGTTGTGGACATGGATCACAATCCTCTTACATTATTGGAACGACATAAAGACAAGAATGTGAGACTACTTCCATGGAGTCTTATGTTACAAATAGAGTTATAGAGTCATCGAAATGTACAGCATGAAAACAGACCCTTTGGTGCAACCCATCATACCGACCAGATATCCCAACCTGATCTATTCCAACCTGCCAGCACCGGCCCATATCTCTCCAAACTCTTCCTATTCATATAGAGTATCCAAATGTCTCTTAAATGTTGCAATTGTACCAGCCTCCACGACTTCCTCTGGCAGCTCATTCCATACACATACCATCTTCTGTGTGAAAATGTTGCCCCGTAGGTTCTTTTATATCTTTCCCCTCTCACCCTAAACCTATGCCCTCTAGTCCTGGACTCCCTGACACCACGGAAAAGACTTTGCCTATTTAACCTATCCATGGAGAAAGTGAGGAGATCAGAGCTGAAAATGTGTTGCTGGAAAAGCACAGCAGGTCAGCCAGCATCCAGGGAGCAGGAGAATCGACGTTTCGGGCAAGTGCATTTCGGGCATTTCCTGAAGAAGGGCTCATGCCCGAAACGTTGATTACCCAATCCATGGCCCTCATAATTTTGTAACCCTCTACAAGGTCACCCTGAGCCTCTGACATTCCAGGGAAAACAACTCCAGCCTGTTCAGCATCTCCCTATAGCTCAAATCTTTCTATCCTGGTAACATCCTTGCCAATATTTTCTGAACCCTTTCAAGTTTCACAACATCTTTCTGATAGGAAGGAGACCAGAATCAAACTGTACATGTTGTGGGTTGCATGTGACAGCAGATGGGTTATCATGGATTTAATGCATAAAGTACAAGTAAGACTGAACTAATTGAGTCATTTTATATATATTACTACGAACTTAGATTAATGTCCTACATGATTCATTGTATAGGGGTTAAGAATTAGAAACAAAAATATCATTTCATTATGCTGATTTATTTCTTTTCTTAAGGGGGAGGTGTTATGAAGTTGAAGGCATGCACTCTACCTTTAAGTAGGAGTGGTACCTGTTTCACACTGAGAGCTTGCAGCCATCTGACATGTGACTGATTAACAATCTCAGAGTGTATAGGAAAATTGAAAATATGTAACATTTGGTTGTGAAACAAATACCTGAGTTCTCAATGCTATGTTTTCTAAGCTGTTTGAATTTAACCAATCAGTTTAAAGTACGCCCCAGGATATTAACATCCAATTGATTTTCAAATTACTGCTTTGCCAACATTGAACCAATGAGATGATCCGATTTTGGGGTATAACGCAGCAGGTATTTTGAGAGTTTCCCAGTAAGTGACCAACTGCCATTGTCAAAGTAACTGCCAGCGACACATTCTCTGTCAAAGGGTTTTTTCTTTCATATAAAACACCTTTGCATCAAAAGCCCAAAGACAACCAAGGGAGATCTACAGGAGGACACTGGAGATGAACACCGCTGTCTGATTTTGAAATTAAGTTGATGCAATTTTAATGGGGGCTTTTATTGGATCAGTATATTGTTATAGAGTTAAAAATATATATCAAACTGCTAAGAGAAATGAGGCTTAGACTAGTAAAAGTGGTTTAGTGTTCATTTTTACCGTTAAATAATAGATTGATTTGTTTTCTTTAAATAGTGGAAGTTGGGAGTTCTCTGTCCCTCATATTTTGACATATTGCGAAGCAAGGTGAACTTTTCTGGGTATTTGGTTTAATTAGCAGAAGGGTTCATGGCCGTGTTATAACAATTTAACATGGAGCAGTTTGTCTCATATCCATTCCATTTGAAAGCTGAGCCCTTACTCGAAAATTCAGAAAACACTTCTTATTTTAAAGTGAACGTAAATACTTTTGATTTTGTGACAGTCTGAAAATACTCGAGGGTTTTATTCCATGGAAAACAGATCATTCAGTTGTTCGTTATTTTTCATTATGAAGATTACCTGAGATTTTCACACAGGGGGTGGTGCAAATATGGAATGAGCTGCCAAAAGAAGTGGTGAATCCTGGTACTTTTATAACATTTAAAAGGCATCAGGATAGGTGCATGAATAGGAAGGGTTTAGACGGATATGGGCCAAGTGCTGTCAAATGGGACGAGATTAAATTATGATATCTGGTCAACATGGACGAGTTGGACCGAAGGGTCTGTTTCCATGCTGTACATGTCTATGACTAATTCCCGAGTCAAACCAGGAAAGGGTAACTTCGATTCTCTGAATTCCTGAAATTTTCCCCGATTACTTCCCATTTTGCACATCATCAGGGGTTCCTTTCATACTCATAAAGTGTGATCCTGATAACCGTGGGAATCTCCAATAATAATAGAACCTGCTGCAAAGTCACAGCCGGTCATAGAGTCATAGAGATGTACAGCACAGAAACAAACACTTCAGTCCAACTCATTCACCTCGAAAAGATATTTTAAATTAATCCAGTCCCATTTTCCAGCACATGACACCAAAACCTCTAACTCCATCTGTCCAGCCGCCTTTTAAATGATGTATTGGGCCATCCTCCACCACACCTACTAGAAGCTCACTCAAAACATGCAAAATTCTCTGCGTGAAAAAACTGTCCCTTAGGTCCATTTGAAATTATGCCCCTCACGCTAAACCGGTGACCTTCAGTTCTGCTTTCCCCTGCCCGAGGGGACGTACCCTATCCATGCCCCTCATGATTTTATAGATCTTTATAAGGTGACCCCTCAGCTTCCGATGCACCAGGGAGAGCAGCCATGGCCTATTCAGTCTCTCTCTGCACCTCAAACCATCCTACCCTGGCAACATCTTGTAAATGTTCTTTTAAACCTCTCAAGTTTCACAAAATCCATCCTATAGGAGAGAGACCAGAATTGCACACAATATTCCAAAAGTGGTTTCAACAATGCACTGTATAGCCACAGCATGATCTTCCAACTCTGACATGCAATGCACTGACCGATGAAAGAAAGTATACCAAAAACTTTCTTCACCATCCTATCTACCTGCAACTCCACTTTCAAGGAACTGTGAACCTGCAATCCAAGGACTCATTCCCCAGGACCTTACCATTAAGTGCATTAGTCCTGCCATGATCTGCCTTTCCAAAATGCAGCATCTCACATTTATCTAAATTGATCCATCTCATCAAGATCCCGCTGTGCTTCTTCATTGTTCACTGCAACTCTAATTTTGGTGTTATGTGCAAACTTACTAACTATACCTCTTATGTTCACATCCAAACCATTTAAAGAAATGATGATAAGCAGTGGACAAAGCACCAACCCTTATGGAACACCGCTGTTCACAAACTCCAATCTGAAAAGCAGCAATCCACCACCACCCTGTTTTCTACCTTCAAGTCAATTCTCTACACAAATGACTAGTTCTCCCTGTATTCCAAATGATATAACCTTGTTAATCAGTCTCCCATGTCACACCTTATCGCACGTCTTACTAAAGTCCATATAGATCATGTCCACTGCTCTGCCCTCATCAATAATCTTTGTTATGTCTGCAGATAACTCAATTAAGTTAGTGAGGCATGATATCCTCCTCACATAGCCATGATGATGAACCCTAATCAGTCCTTGCCTATCCAAATCAGGGAGCTTCTGAGGAGAAGAGGTGGGAGGATTAAGGTTTGAGTTCTATAAAAGATTAAAATAAACTCGAGTCTCCAAACACTCAGAGCTCCTGAGTTTTCCATTCTTACATGACATTAATGTTTTCTGTATTTCAGGATTCCTGTTCCTGTTCATTCTATTATTTCTGAGAGTTCCACAATGACCTGATGGACTCAAAGGCGTAAGGGACTGTGCAGTGACGTCACCCCAAGATGGCCACCACCATGGGGGGGAAGATAAACGGACAAGGAGGAAGTGGGAGGAGGCAAGAGATAACACAGACTCGGGTCGTGAGGTGAGGCAGAGTGGCTCCATCTGGCAGCCAGGAGGACGAATCTGCAGTCGCTGTCTGAATGAGTGAAACTAGTTTTTTTTAAGAGAAATGTCCCAATGCGTCCTTTATTTTCCTTTCATCATCCAGTAATAAGGCAGCACCCACCCCCTAAAATACCAACATGAATTACTTATAATACAGAACAGGTGATTTGAATGTGGGTGATTTGAATGTAGGTCCCTGGAACATTAGCTGAATCTCTGAGATAATAGCCTGGTGATAATCCCACTAATTCCCCTTTACATTTGTGCTGTAATATTTGAATGGACAGTTCCCAAACCCCTAATGACTCTGCTTATCTTTTATTTCATATTGGTACACCAAGAGATGTCGTTGGGCTAAGTCACCGTGACAACACACTTCTTGTTTTGATTCTGCTCCTTTTGTGCTGAGGAAGTCCTTTCCAGGCAGTTACTAAAGGTGTCACATTGCTACAGGGTCTGGAATCGGACAGACAGCATCCTGAACAATAGACCCATTGGGGCTGTCATTGACCTAGGAAGTGAAATGGAGTGCATGGCAAAGAAGTGTGTATCCTTTCTTGTCGCATACATCGCACTTGATGCTAAACGGATGAAAGAGCATGGGTGAATGGAGGATCGGTTACTGAGTTGGATGATCAGCCATGGTGGAACAGACTCAATGGGCCATATGGCCTACTCATGCTGCAATTTACTATGTTTCTACCTGCAAACAAGAAAGTTGACAAAAATGGTAATCATCACTTTGTTTTACAATGAATGAAATTCCTAGTGACTAAGAATCGGAACACCATTCCAACATGTCACATTCCAGCCGTTGAGGGAAATGTACGCTGTGATCTGACATGTTTGAATATCAGTAAGTGTACTCGCTTCTGATGTCGAAAATCTCACTCACAAGTGTAATGATGTTAACTCGAAGACTAACTCAGCTCATCACAAAGAATCAGGGACAAACGGACAGGATGAGAGTGTCCTGGAGATGTTTCAGAGCTGATTCTGAGACAGACACGAGCTGTACAGCAGCAGATGGGAGTGAATCATTCTCTGTTACCTACAGAACACTGGGCATAATCTGTACGGATGACTGAGATGGTGGGATCCTCTGTTCCGTTTGCTAACACACAGGGATGTGCAACAATAAAGTGCCAAGAGGACAGAGAAAGGCTGGGAAGAGGGTTGGACGGGTTCAGTGAGTGAATAAGAAATAGTCTGTACAACATCCTGGTGAGAAACAGGAGGTTTTGTTCATTCATTTTAGTTTTTCAAAGTGTTTCAGAGTATTGTTAGGATGTTCAAAGATGATCCTAATCCTAGCCCCAGAAGCAGTAAGCAGCTTTCCTCTCTATCTATTTGCTGTGACATGTAACCCTCGTTCTAGAATCTCTCACCAGTGGGAATCATTGATCTTGATTGAGTCTGTCTTGTCCTGTTCACATCCTGGAGACTTCAACCAAATCACCCCCCTTAACCTTCTCAGTTCTAGAGAAAACCAGCCTCATTTGTACAATCCCACCTCAGAATGTAACCACTGATGTCCAGGATCATTCTTCTAAAGATACTATATACTCCCTCAACCTGATAACCACGCACTTGCTTTTGCACTGAACTCCATTGTCCATTCCTTTGTAATTTTAGATTAGATTAGATTCTGGCCCTTCAGCCCAACAAGTCCACACTGACCGTCTGAAGAGTAACCCACCCAGACCCATTTCCCTCTGACGACTGCACGTAACATTATGTGTGTGACTAATTCAACTAAACTGCGCATCTTTGGACTGTGGGAGAAACCAGAGGACCCGGAGGAAACCCATGCAGACACGGGGAGCATGTGCAAACTCCACACAGACAGCCACCTGAGGCTGGAATTGAACGCGGGTCCCTGGCGCTGTGAGGCTGCAGTGCTAACCACTGAGCCACCATGCCACCCCATTTCATGGTACTATCTACACTATAATCAATTCTGTCTAAATTTGTACATGTTCTGGGGGTCTTCGGTGGGACAGTGTGAGAGATTTTTTTTTGTGTCTAATCCCATTCTCTGAAACCCTGGGAGATTCAGTGGAGAAAGTGTATAGAGACACCTACAGTGTATCTAACCCAATGATGGAGCTGCTCTGAATGTGTTTGAAGGGGACAGGTGGGGAATGTGGGAGATTTAATAAGGACCTAACCCCACACTGAACATGGCCTGGGAATTTGAACAGCTGCAGTGTACAGGGAGGTTTACTTTTTTATCTAACTACATTCCCTATCTGTCCTGGAGATTTAAATGGGGACCGTTTAATGGGAGCTTTACTGCGTTTAGAACTCTGTGCTACTTCTGCCCTGTAAGTGTTTGCTGGGAACACTGTTTAACCTCTGCGATATAGATGCTGTGAAGATTGATGGAAGACAGTGTAAATTGATTTGTCAGCGTCCAATTCCTTCATGTGGATGAGAGAAGGTCTCCAATTGGAATCGTTAGAAAAATGGATGCCGATGGAACTGAAGGGTCAGTAGCAAATGTTTGAAGCTGTATTAAGCAAAGGGCAATTGATCCCACGTCAGTTGTAACGTTTCAGCGTAGAGCAGCAATAATCTGATGCCGTTCCCTCACTATCTTCCTCCACAATCCCTGTTGAGATCTGCTTCCATACCATGTTCCATCCAAACGGTAGCAGTGTGTTCAAATGCTGTGTTTTGTCTTTACACTTCAAAACCCCTGATTTCTTCTTCACAATTTACTTTCCAATCGATCTTTGCCGTGTTAATCTTTCAACCTCAGCCTGTCCTGGTCTGAAGCCATTTGGAAATCCGCATCTACCTCAGTCCTTTCTTACCTTTTGATCACTGTGTGAGTGTCAGCCTGTTTCTCTTTCATCTTTCAGAACACATGGAATCCTCCATATCCATCAGTTGGTCATTTCGGAGTTGGTTTGTGCTGGACATTTTCTCCACCAATCCCGCTATCTAATCACAACAAGACTTCCTCACTTTCTAACTCTTAACGCCAGCAAGATGTGGCCTCGCAAGAATTCCCCTCCTGATTGCTGGTCGTACCGTCATGTCTAACACCTGTGAATTGGAGTTCTTCCTAGAAATGGCAAATGGGACAATGATTGAAGGGGATTGTCATTCTGAGACAACATGTGAGGGTGCGAGGTTGACAGAGAGAGAGAGGGAGGGAGGGAAGGATACACATGGAGAGGAGGTGACAGGGAGATGAAAGGATATGGAGAGGTAGTAAGAAATGGGATGGAAAATCAAGGAGTAAGAGACTAACAGAGAAGGAGAGAGGTTTAGCCTGACAGAGAGGAAATGTACTCGACGTCCAGATGCAGCAACTTTCTCTGATGAGCAGCTCGGACAACATACCAAGAACGGGGCACAAATCTTGACTCACACTCTCTCTCTGATGTACACTGTTCCTCTCCTTCATACACTCTCATGCACACTGTCGCTCTCTCTCTCACACACACACACATACACACACTCACTCTGATATACATTGTGCCCCTCATTCACACACGCACTGTCTCTGATGTAGAATACACTGTCTCTCTCTCACACAAACTGTGTGTGTCTGATGTATACTGTCTCTGTCTCCCACACATTCTTTCAATCTCTTTCTCAAGTACACTCTCTCACACACATGCTAAAATACGCAGAAGGACTGTGTCATACACAGGTGAAAGTGAGGATTGGAGATTAGAGTCAAGATTTGAATGGTGTTTGAAAAGCACAGTAGGTCAGGCAGCATCCGAGGAGCAGGAAAAATCGACGTTTCGGGCAAGAGCCTTTCATCAGGCATTTGGAGTGTGTCATACACGCTCACACAAACAAACACCAAGATGGCCGGTGTCCCTCACACACAGGCACACCGATGGAAACATCTCACTCAGTGATATACACTTTGATATCCACATCCAGATCCACATATGGCTAAGCAGATATTACTCAGTGGCGTACACTCTCTCTCACCCAGGGATATACACTATATACTCACAGTGATGTACACTGTCTCACATTCACACTCACACAGGCAGAGACACACACACTCAAACACTCGCTTTTGAGCATCATCTACAAGAAATAGGCCACTTTTGAAATAATACATGCAATTCTGGTCTCTCAGCTATAGGAAGGATGTTGTGAAACTTGAAATGGTTCAGAAAGGATTTACAAGGATGTTGCCAGGGTTGGAGGGTTAGAGCTATGGGCACAGGCTGAAAAGACTGGGGCTATATTGCCTAGATGTCAGAGGTTGACGGGTGATCTTATAAAGGTCGGGGAAATCATGAGGTACATAGATAGGGTAAATAGACAAGGTCCTTTCACCAGATATGGGAATCCAGAAGTAGTCAAGAACAGATTTATTGATCAGAAAGATTTGAAAAGGACATGAGAGTATTTCTTTTCACACAGAGGATGTTGCGTGCATGGAATGAGGTGTCAGAGGATGTGGTTGCTGGTTTAATTGCCATATTTAAAAAGCATCTGGATGGGTATATGAATTGGAAGGGTTTAGAGAGATATGGGCCAAATGCTGTCATCTGGGACAAGATTAATTGTGGATATCTAGTCGGCATCAATGAATTGAACCAAACGCTCTGTTTCCATGCTGCAGGACTCAATGACACTATAACTCACACCCAGGTATCTGTTGTTCAGACAGAAACAACCCAAACCCCACAATTAGATTCCAGTCTGTAACTCACTCCCAGGTGACCAAAGCTCTGTGTAAAATACATCATAAACCCCTTGTTTAGATTTCAGTCCGTACTGTAAGCAAAACACAATCTTGATCAATTGGGCCAGTGGAACAAGGATTGGCAGATGGAGTATAATGCAGATAAATGCAAGGTGTTATGTTTTGCTAAGACACAGAAGGGGAGGATGTATGGCCCCAGGGAGCGTTGCTGATTAGAGAGACCTCAAGAGGCAGATACATGTTCCTTGAAAGTGGTGTCACAGTTAGACAGGTTGGTGAAGGCAGTGCTTGTTACGCTTGCCTTCCATTGGGCAGAGCATTGATTCCTGGTGTTGGGACTCCATGTTTTGGCTGTACAAGATATTGGTGTGGTCACTGTTGTAGCACTGCATACCATCCTGTTCACCCTGCTATGGGAAGGATTAAACTGCAAAGGATGGAGAACAGATTTATAGGCATGTTACTCAGACTGGAAGGACTGAATTATAAGGAGAGGCTGGATAGGCTGAAGCATTTTCCCCGGAGCACAGATGACCTTATTGAGGTCGAGAAAACCATGAAGGGCATGCCTTTATTGTGAGAGTGGAAGGATTTAAAAGGGGTCAAGGGGCCAGTTTTTAAGACAGAGCCTGGTGTGTGTATGTAAGGAACCGCCAGAAGAAGTGATTGAGGTGAGTACAATTACAGCATTTAAAAGATAGGTATAAGGATAGGAAAGGTGCAAAAGGCACGAGCCCACTTTAACCCCACTGAACACAGACTGAGTGCAAGAGTGAGGGAGAACAAGAATAAGGGAAAGTACATGGGTGTGCTTGTGCGGTGTAAGTGAGAATGTGTGTGTGAGCATGAAAATGTGGGTGTATGATACTGTGTGTGTATGCATGTGAGCGTGTGCATGTGAGCATGTCCAATTCTGAATATCTGTGTGCTAATGTGTGTGTGTGTATGTGTGTGTGTGTGTATACACATGCATGTGCATGATTGTGTGACTGAGTGCATCTATGATTCTGCACATAAATCACCCTGGACCCCTCAATTAGTTTCCTCTCTGCATGTCACTCTCCAGTATCAGGATGTTGTTGAGGAACAGGAACAGGAGTAGCCCATTCAGCCCCTCGAACTTGTTCCATCATTGAATGGGATCATGACTGATCTGTGACCTAACTCCACATTCCTTCCTTTGGCCCTTCACATTTTTACTGAACATAAAATTTTCTAAGTTGGAAATGAAATAGCAAATCCACCATCCACTGCTGTTTGTGGAAGAAAATTCCAAACTTCGCCCACCCTTTGTCATAGTGTCATAGAGTCATAGAGATGGATAGCACAGAAACAGACCTTTCAGTCCAACACATCCATGCCAACCAGATATCCTAACCTAAGCTAGTCCCATTTTCTAGCACTTAAACTACATCCCTCTAAATCCTTCTTATTCATTTACCCATCGAGATGCCTTTTAAATGTTGCAATTGTACCAGCCTCCAACACTTCCTCTGACAGCTCATTCCATACACACACAACCCTCTGTACGAAACATTTGTCCCTTAGGTGCCTTATATATCTTTCCACTTTCACCCTAAACCTATGGCTTCTAGTTCGGCACACCCTCATCTCAGGGAAAAAAACTTGTCTATTTATCCAATCAATGCTCCTCATGATTTTATCAACCTCTATAAGATTACCCCTTAGCATCTGACGCTCCAAGGAAAACAGCTCCAGCCTGTTCAGCCTCTCCGTATAGCTCAAATCCTCCAACCCTGGCAACATCCTTGTAAATCTTTTCTGAACCCTTTCAAGTCCCACAACATCTTTTCGAGAGGAGGGAGACCAGAACTGCATGCAATATTCCAAACGTGGCCTAACCAATGTCCTGTAGAGCCACAACATGACCTCCCAACTCCTGTACTCAGTGCTCTGATGAATAAAAGCATATCAAATGATTTTACTATCCTATCTACCTGCGACTCCACTTTCAAGGAGCTACAAACCTACATTCAAAGGTCCCTTTATTCAGCGACATTCCCCAGGACTTTACGATTAAGTGTATAAAACTTGCTGTTATATCCCTTTCCAAAATGCAGCACCTCACATTTATCTAAATCAAACTCCATCTGCCACTCCTCAACCCATTAGCCCATTTGATCAAGATCCCATTGTACTCTGAAGTAACCTTACACTACACCTCCAATTTTAATATCATCTACAAACTTACTAACTCTACTTTCTATATTCACATCCAAATCATTTATATAAATGACAAAAAGTAGTGGACCCAGCACCGATCCTTATGGCACTCCACTGGTCGAAGGTCTCCAATCTGAAAAACCACCCACCTCCACCCTCTGTCTTCTACCTTTAAACCAGTTCTGTATCCAAATGGCTAGTCCTCCCTGTATTCCATATGATCAAAGCTTGATAACCAGTCTTCCATGAGGAACCTTGTTGAACACCTTACTGAAGTCCATATAGATCACATCCACCACTCTGCCCTCATCAATCCTCTTCGTAACTTCTTCAAAAATTAAATCATCCTCATGAGACATGATATCCCATGGAGGAAACCATGTTGACTATCCCTGATCAGTCCTTGCTTTTCCAAATGCATTTAAATCCTGTCCCTCATGATTCCCTCCAACAACTTGTCCACCACTGATGTCAGGCTCACCAGTATATATTCTCTGGCTTTTCCTTACCACCTTTCTTAAATAGTGACCCCATGTTAGCTAACCTCTGGTCTTCCGGCACCTCAGCTGTGACTATTGATGATACAAATATCTCAGCAAGGGGCCCAACAATCACTTCCACGGTTTTCCACAGAGTTCTAGGGTACACCTGATCACATACTGGGGATGTATCCGTCTTTATGCGTTTTAAGGTGTCCATAACTCCCCCTCTTTAATATTTTCATTTTTCAAGATGGTCACCATCTATTTCCCCACATTCTATGCCGTACACATCCTTCTCCACAGTAACCACTGATGCAAAATATTGATTATGCAAAATACTGATGCAAACCTTATCTCCTGTGGTTGTACACATAGGCTGCCTTGCTGATCTTTAAGAAGTCATATTCTGTCTCTAGTTACCCATTTGTCCTTAACATATCTTAAAAATCCTTTGGATTCTTCTTAACACTATTTGCTAAAGATATCTCAAGAACCCTTTTGGTCCTCCTGACTTCCCCCTTAAGCACACTCCTACTGCCTTTATACTCTTCTGAGGATTAATTCAATATTTGCTGTCAATACCTGACATATGCTTCTTTTTTTTAACCAAAACCTCAATTTCTCTAGTCATCCAGCAATCCCTACAATTACCATTCTTTCCTTTCACCCTAACAGGAATATAGTATCTCTGGACACTCGTTATCTCATTTTTGAAGGCTTCCCATTTTCCATCTGTCTCTTTACCAGTGAACGTCTGTCCCCAGTTAACTTCTGAAAGTTCTTGAGTTGAAAAATGTGGTGCTGGAAAAACACAGCAGGCCAGGCAGCATCCGAGGAGCAGGATAATCGACGTTTCGGTTTTTTTTTAGATTAGATTACTTACAGTGTGGAAACAGGCCCTTCGGCCCAACAAGTCCACACCGACCCGCCGAAGCGCAACCCACCCATATCCCTTACCTAACATTACGGGCAATTTAGCATGGTCAATTCACCTGACCCGCACATCTTTGGACTGTGGGAGGAAACCGGAGCACCCGGAGGAAACCCACGCAGACACGGGGAGAACATGCAAACTCCACACAGTCAGTCACCTGAGGCGGGAATTGAACCCAGGTCCCTGGCGCTGTGAGGCAGCAGTGCTAACCACTGTGCCACCGTGTCGCCCAATACTTGCCTAATACTGCCACAATTGAACTTCCTCCAATTTAGAACTTCAATTTTTAGATCCAGTCTATCCTTAGAATAGAATTATGTTCGCTGGCCCCAAAATGCTCCCCAGTGACACCTCAGTCACCTGCCCTGCCTTATTTCCTAATAGTAGGTCACGTTTTGCACCTTCTCGAGTAGGTACATCCACATACTGAATAGCACTTGTATCCTGGAATATTAAGCTGCAAGTCCTGTCCATCCCTGAGCCATGTCGCTGTAATTGCTATGATATCCCAGTCCCACATTGCTAATCATGCCCTGAGTTCATCTACCTTCTCTGTTCGGCCTCTTGCATTGAAATAAATGCAGTTTAATTTATCAGTCCTACCTTGTTCTCTGCTTTTTTGCTGCCTGCCCTGACTGTTTGACTCGCTCCCTCTCCCAACTGCACCAGTCTCAGATTGATTTCTTTCCTCACTATTTTCCTGGGTACCACCCCCTACCTTATGAGTTTAAATCCTCCCGAGCAGCTCTGGGAAATGTGCCTGC
This sequence comes from Hemiscyllium ocellatum, assembly GCF_020745735.1. Classification (NCBI taxonomy): domain Eukaryota; kingdom Metazoa; phylum Chordata; class Chondrichthyes; order Orectolobiformes; family Hemiscylliidae; genus Hemiscyllium; species Hemiscyllium ocellatum. The sequence goes on from NC_083418.1 coordinate 4,685,575, forward strand.
CAGCATATTACGCCATTTCCAATTCAGGTGCAATCTATCCTTCTTGTACAGGTCACTTCTACCCCAGGAGAGATTAGCATGATACAAAAATATGAATGATTCTCCCTTACACCAGCTACTGAGCCATGCGTTCATCTGCTCTATCGTCCTATTCCTATGTGGCTGTCCATGATGGGTACTTTCTCCCCTGTTCCGACCCCCATGTCTGCTTGCTGAGGATATAAATTATCCACTCCTATCAATTAGATTCCAGTCTACAAACCTCACCTGGGTTTCTGGTATTCTGTGATTGCTATGTGAGATAGAACGTCAAAATAATATTGGGATTTTCAAACATTAAAGCTCCATTAAAGAATCCCTGGATGTCAGATCAACACAGGACATTCCCACACCTGGATTAGGCTCAAGACTCACCTCCCCTGACACTGAGAGGCTCTTGTGTCACATTCTTGATTGGAATCAGACACTGTGTTTGGGAACAGGACATGGCACCATGGGATTGGGACAACCTTCCATGTGGATATTCAGAGCCAGCAATCGAAGAGGGAATCAGAACAGAACAAAGAGAATCACAGAACTTGGTGTTCAATTTGTGGAGTAATTTCATCACTGTTACGTCTATCTGATTCAGTGTGTATCTGTATGTGTGTCTGTGTGGCTGTGTGTCTGCATACATCTGTGTATAAAATGGGGAGAATAGAGAGTGAGTCGAAGTGTGTGGTATTGGAAGTCAGGCAGCATCCGAGGAGCAGGAGAATCGACGGTTCAGGCATCAGCCATTCATCAGGAATGCCTTAAGCCTGAAATATTGATTCTCCTGCACCTCTGATGCTCCCCAACTGGCTGTGATTTTCCAGCACTACATTCTTCGACTCTGATCTCCGGCATCTGCAGTGCTCACTTTCTTAGAGTAGAGAGTGAGATTAAATCAGCATCTCTCACCAGATTAAACCTACCTTTATAATTTGTGGTTGGGACATCATCGAGTCAGCTTTACTGTGTATCTAACCTCATCTTGTCCCTGCCCTGAGAGTGTTTAATGGGGACAGTGTAGGGGGATCTTTATTTTGGAACATAGGAACAGGAGGAGGCCATTCAGTCCCTCGACCCTGTTCCATCAACGGGATCAATGGTTGATTCAATGATTCAATAGGATCATGGTTGATATGTGGCCTAACTCCACATTCTTCCTTTGACCCATATTCCTTAATACCTTAAAATGTATCCCTCTCAATCTCAGATTAAAACTTAATAACTGAACCAGCATTCACTGCCATGAGTGAAAGAGAGTCCCAAAAACTCTCCAACTCTTTGTGTGTCTACATGCTTCCTAACATGTCTCCTGAACACTCTGGTCCCTCATTCTCAGCTTCTTCTCCCTCTCATTCTAGAATCTCCAACATATGGGAATCGTTTATTTGGACCTAGCCTGTCTTGTTCTTAGTATCCTGGAGGCTTCAGTCAGATCACTCCTTAACATTCTCAAGTCTAGAGGAAACAGACCTCATTTGTATAATCTGTCCACAGAATGTAATCCCTGAAGACGAGGATCACACACACACACACACACACACACACACACACACACACACACACACACACACACACACACACACACACACACTCTGATATACTGTCCTCCTCACACACATAGACACACACTCACACTCCCTCTGGATTACACTCTCTCACACTCTCTCTAATGTACACTGTCCCTCTCACTCACAGACACACACAATCTCTCTGATATACACAGACCTTCTCACTCACACTCACTATATCTCGAATGTACAGTTCCTCTCACTCACACACATTCTTTCTGATGTATATTGTCCCTCTCACATAGACACCCACACACTCTCTGATGTGCAATATCTCTCTCACACATGAACACACGTTCTCTCTCTCTCTCTCTCTCTGTCGTACACTGTCTCTCAGATACACATGCTATAAAACACAGAAGGACTGTAACATACACACCCACACAAACAAACATACAGATGAATACACGTCCCTCACACACAAGCTCACCGATCGAGACATATCACTCAGCGAGGTACAGAGGGTGTGAGCTATAAGGAGAGGCTGAATAGACTACTAGGGCTGTTCTCTCTGGAGCATTGGAGGTTGAGAGGTGACCGTTATAGGAATGGGGGATAAATGCTGGGCCCAGGCAGTGATGATCACATCTCATGAACAAATGACACAAAAACAATCCCTTCCTCATCACTCACTGCGCCTGCAGACTAAGTCTGCAGACATAGCAAAGCTTCCTCACTTTCCTAGTCTCATGAGCTGGTAATAATGGGCAAACCATCCTAATACCTGGTGACACCATTCTGTGATTTGTGTACAAGGATCTAGAAAATAATGTTTCATACTTAATAAGTACTGAGGTAAGGGAGGACTCGATTCAGTATGCAAAGTGCTAGTCTCTCTATCACACACACACACACTTACCGTGGGACATGGAATGACAAAATAATATTGGGATTTTCAAACATTATAGCTCTGTTAAGGAATCCCTGATGTCAGATGAACAGTAAACATTCACAGACCTGGGTCAGGCTCAAGACTCATCTCCCTCCAACACTGAGAGGCTACTGTATCACACTCTAGATTGGAATCAGACGATGTATTTGGGTAAATGACTGGCACATGGGATTAGGACTACCTAACCCTGTGTTGGCCCTGCCATGGGAGGGGTTGATGGGAATATAGGAAAGGCAGCTTTATCGTGTATCTAACCTCATCTGTCCCACCTCTGAGAGTGTTTGATAGGAACAGTGTAGGGGAACTTTATTTGTAACATAGCAACAGGAGTAGGCCGAACAGCCCCCCAGGCCTATTCCATCATTCAATGGAATTATGGATGAACTGTGGCATATGCATTCCTTCGTTGACCCATCACCCTCAATATCTTCACTTAATAAAAATGTGGCATTCTCTGATTTAAACTGAACAACTGATGCAGCATCCACTGCTGTTTGTGGAAGAGAATCCCAAACTTCTCCCCGCCTTTGTGGGTCAAAGTGCTTCCTAACATCTCTCCTTAATACTCTGGGCCCTCATTCTCAGATTCTGCTCCCTTCTTGTTCCAGAATCTTCAACCAGTGGAAATCGTTGATCTCGCCTGTCTCATCCTTATACTTTGAAGGCTTTGATCAGATCACCTCTTAACCTTCTCAATTCGAGAGGAAATATTTGCACAATCTGTCCTCAGAAAATAACCCCTGAAATCATCAGATCCATACAGTGCAGAATCAGACCATTTGGCCCAACAAGTCCACACCGACCCTCCAAAGAGTAACCCACCCAGACTCATTCCTTAACCTATTACTCTACATTTACCCCTGACCAATGCTCCTCACCTGCACATCCCTGAACAATATGGTAATTTAGCCTGATCAATTCACTTGACCTGCACATCTTTGGATTGTGGGGGGGAAACCACAGCACCAACAGGAAACCCACTCAGAAACGGGGGGAACATGTACACACCATACAGACAGTCACCCAAGGCTGGAATTAAACCTGGGTCCCTGTCACTGTAAGGCAGCAGCGCTAACTACTGAGCCACTGTTCTGGATCATTCTTGTAAACATCCTTTATGCTCACTCTTTTTACACCAACCTGATACCCACACACTTGTTTGCACTGAACTCCATCTAACACAGCTTTGCCATTCACCCAGTCTCTCAAGATCCCTGTAATTTTAAGTTACCATCTGCACTGTCTATAATGCTGTCTAACTTTGTACCTAACCCTGTACTGTCCCTATCCTGGGCTTGTTTGTTTGGACAGTGTAGGAGTATCATTACTCTGTATCTAACACCATTCTGCCCAGACTCTGGGAGATTCAGATGGAGAAAGCATAGAAGGACACATATTCTGTATCTAACCCAGTGATGGAGCTGCCCTGAATGTTTTTGATGGGGACAGGATGGGGGAAGCAGGTGATTTAAGCAATACCTTACCCTACACTGAACATGGCCTGGAAATTAGAGACACTGCAGTGGAGGGAAATTGAAACGCTGCAGGTAGATTTGCTCTGTATTTAACCCCATTCTCTACCTATCCTGGAATTTTAGATGGGGACAGCTTTGATATGGGGAGTCTGGTGAAATGGCAGAAGAACTGGAACAATGTGAAATGTGCTTGTTGGATGTTTGACTGAAGACAAGATAAAAACAAAATGGTCAAAAGTTCAATTGGGAGCAGGAACAGAGAAAGCTGCTGGTTCATTTATGTTTTGTTAGATATTTCCAGTTTGGGGCTGAAAAATTGTCACTGTGGGCAAAGTCTCAAAAGCGGTTATATGTTCCATTTTAATGCATCACAAAAATGTGAATTCTCTTTGCACAGATAGGAAATGGAGACAGCTCTCTGAAAGTGAGTAAAATGCAAATTCCAGAATCCTTTCACAGAGAATGCCTGAGACAATGTCACATTCCAGCAATGTCTGCCTCACTTTCCAAGCTCCAAATATTTGAAAGACTCAAATGTACAAAACCTGAAATATCTTAGTCACTGAATCAGAATCAGTCAGAATTTGAATCCTGTGTGGCTAGGCCCCATCCCAAAATCAAGTATTTATCAAATACTACTCTGACTTGCTGGGAGTTCAAACCGTGTTTTGTCTACAAATAAAAGAAAGTAATGCATCTACAAATAATGTAGCGTTTTGTGTTTGTTTGTGTCATGGTGGTTACACAGGATTGAAGATAAATGAGACACTGTGAGATAGGCAGCATTGTAACCAGTATAGTAGTGCCATTATAAAAGGATACTACTATCTTCAGTGATTGGGGAAAACAGAGGGATGGCATTCAAAGTAGGCAAGTATAGAACACAGAACATAGAACATAGAACAATACAGCACAGAACAGGCCCTTCGGCCCACGATGTTGTGCCGAACATCTATCCTAGATTAAGCACCCATCCATGTACCTGTCCAATTGCCGCTTAAAGGTCGCCAATGATTCTGACTCTACCACTCCCACGGGCAGCGCATTCCATGCTCCCACCACTCTCTGGGTAAAGAACCCACCCCTGACATCACCCCTATACCTTCCACCCTTCACCTTAAATTTATGCCCCCTTGTAACACTCTGTTGTACCCGGGGAAAAAGTTTCTGACTGTCTACTCTATCTATTCCTCTGATCATCTTATAAACCTCTATCAAGTCACCCCTCATCCTTCGCCGTTCCAACGTGAAAAGGCCGAGAACTCTCAACCTATCCTCGTACGACCTATTCTCCATTCCAGGCAACATCCTGGTAAATCTTCTCTGCACCCTCTCCAAAGCTTCCACATCTTTCCTAAAGTGAGGTGACCAGAACTGCACACAGTACTCCAAATGTGGCCTTACCAAAGTCCTGTACAGCTGCAACATCACTTCACCACTCTTGAATTCAATCCCTCTGCTAATGAACGCTAATACACCATAGGCCTTCTTACAAGCTCTATCCACCTGAGTGGCAACTTTCAAAGATCTATGTACATAGACCCCAAGATCCCTCTGTTCCTCCACCTGACTAAGAACCCTACCGTTAACCCTGTATTCCGCATTCTTATTTGTTCTTCCAAAATGGACAACCTCACACTTGGCAGGGTTGAAGTCCATCTGCCACTCCTCAGCCCAGCTCTGCATCATATCTAAGTCCCTTTGCAGCCGACAACAGCCCTCCTCACTGTCCACAACTCCACCAATCTTCGTGGAGTGATTGTTGATTTGTGATTTGTCATCTCTCCAATTTCCTTTCCAAGCTACTTCTTCTTAATCAATGTTTAAATCTAACACTGTCCTGATCTGATGCCATTTGGAAATATGGATCTCCTTCAGTCCCTTCCTGCCTGTTACTCACTGTGTGAGTGTCTGCCTGTTTCTCTCTCATCTTTCAGAACACATGGAAACCTCCATATACAGCAGCTGAATCCTACGTGACGCAGCTCATTGTTGAGTTGGTCCATGGTGGGTACTTTCTCCCCGTTTTCTCCCCTCTCATATCCAGTTACTCTGTATATATATCACCCACTCCCCTCAATTAGATTTCAGTCCATAACTCACTCCCAAGTTTCTGTTGTTCTGTGTAAAAAAACACCTTGACTGGATTAATTTCAGTCTGTAACTAACTCAAGGGTATCTGTTATTCGATGTACAAATTATTTTAAACCCTCAATTAGATTCCAAACTGTAACTCAGTCCTAGATATATATTACTCTACACACAAAAAAAAACCTACTCTGGACTCCTCGATAGGATTTTAATAGGTAGTTCATTCCCAGGCATATGTGGCTATTTACATAGATCATCTCAAACCTCTTGACTAGATTCCAGACTGTGTCTCACTTCCGGGTGTCAGTTCTTGTGCATATAACCCACTTAAAAACTTTTAATTTGATTCCAGTTTGTAATTTACACTTGGGTACCTATTCGTTTTATAAATATAGCCCCGATCCATCAATTAGAATCCAATCTGTAACTCACTCATGTTTACCTGTTATTCTAAGAAACCACCCCAAAACCTTAGATTAGACTCTAATTCGTAAGTCACTCCTGAGTATCTGTTATTCAGTATGTAAACACCCCAAGCCCCTCGATAAAATTCAAATCTGTAACTGACTTCCATTTATCTAGGATTCTGTACATAAACAACCTCAAACCCTTAATCAAATTTTGATCTGTAATTCACTCCTGAGTATGTGTTATTCTGTATAAAAACTACTCTGAATCCCATCAATTAGATTCCAATGTGTTACTTACACCCATGTGTCTGGTTCTGTTTCTGAGATATCCTGAAATGTACAAATGGGATTAACTCAGTTCAGGATACCTGGTCGGCATGGGCCACTTGGACCGAAGGGCCTGTCTCCGTGCTGTATGACTCTATAATTTCTATCATCTTTCTAATTCACTTCTGAATGACTGTTACTCTGTATAAGAAATATCTTGAGCCCCTCAATTCGATTCCAGTCTGTAACGCATTCCTGGATATCTGTCACGGTGTATAAACCAGCCGGATTTTTTGATTAGATTCCTGAGTGCAACTCAACCTCAGGCATCAGTTACTGTGTGTACAAATCACTCCCAGCATTTTGATTAGACTCACTCTCTGGTAGCTGTTACTCTGTAAAGAAAGTCTGTGCCCCAAACCCCTTGATTAGAGTTACAGAAATTAGTTCCGTAAATCTCTTCTGAACTCTGTTATTCCATGTATAAATCACCCTCAATTGGATTCCTGTCTGTAATTTAATCCCTAGTACCTATTACTCTGTATGCAAATCCCTACTGAACCCTTGATTAGATTGCATGCTGTCACTCACTCCCGGGTAGCTATTATTCGATATATAAACCTCCTGAACCCACACTGAGTAGCAGGTGAGTGAGAATAAGTAAGAAAGTGTAAGTGTGCATGTGTGTGCTGTGTAAGCGAGTCAGTATTTGCGTGTTGAGCACGTGAGGTTGTATGAGCACATATGTGAGAGCATCTGTGTGTTAGTGTGTGTGTCAGCTCACGTGTGTGTGTCTGTGTGTGTGAGAGAGTTAGGAGTTCCTTCATTGAATCATTGACACTCAACTGTTCACTCAGATGGACATACACACAGGTCTGGTCTCTCTCGCTCATACAGATATGCTCGCTCACAGTCAGAAACACAATCTGACAACACACACACACACACACACACAAACAAACAAACAAACAAATGCAGTCACATTTGTTGGAAATATAGAAATAGAAGACAGACAGAGAGAGTTATATATGGGAGTCACACTGACAGCAGGAGTATTCTGAGACAGAACCTCACGAATGATCCCCATGACCTGCCCAGTCCTCTGTATCAGGGGGTATAGGGTCAGAGAATCTTACATGTTAGTGTGGGACCAATGTGCAATATTTTAAAACTGCATTGATGTTGCCAGTCTCTTTTGCTTTTCCCTGTTTATAAAGTCAATGTCAGCGTTGTGCGAACATGAAATGGCTGCCAGGAACATCCTGGTTAGATTGTGTATGGGAGAGAGCGATAGTGATATGATGTATGAGAGAGAGTGAGATTGTCCATGAGAGAGTCGGTAAGAATGAGTATGAGGGAGAGCAGGTCAAGTTAAAGCGGTGCTGGAAAAGCACAGCGGGTCAGGCAGCTTCCGAGGAGCAGGAGCAGGAAAATCTGTGCTTTTCCAACATCACTCTAATCTCCTGCATCTGCAGCACCCACTTCCACATGAGTGACAGTGAGGCAGTGCATGAGAGACAGGAAGAGAGAGTGAAATTGTAAAAGAGACAGATGATGAGATTCTACATGAGAGAGAGGGAGAGAGTGAGATTGTACGTGCAAGGAAGAGAGAAATCATGAGATTTTACACGAGAGAGAGAGTGAAATAGCGAGATTGAGCATGAGAGAAGGTACCCGGTTTATCAGTTATTCTATGTATAAAGCACCCCAATCCTCTCGATTACATTCCAGTCTGTACCTCAGGCATGAGTACCTATTATTCTATAAATAAACACCCTGATTCCCTCGATAAAATTCCAATCTATAACTACCTTCCATTTACCTGTAATTCTAAATATAAACCACCCCGACCATCGCCATTAGATTCCAGCCAGTAACTCACTCTTGACTATCTGTTATTCCATGTATAAACCAGCCCGAACCCTGCAATTAGATTCAAGCCTGTACCTCACTCTCTAGTATCTGTGACTTTATATTTAAACAGCCCAAACTCCTTTATTAGATTAATTCCCCAGTATCGGGTAATTAATATGTGAAACACAAATCCTCGAAAATACTCCTATCTGTAACTCACTCACTCGTACCTGTTACTCTATACATAAAGTACCCCAAGTCCCTCAATTATATTTCAGACTGAAACTCACTCCCCGTTATGAAATACATAACCTCACTGAGCTGAAAATGTGTTGCTGGTTAAAGCACAGCAGGTTAGGCAGCATCCAAGGAACAGGAAATTCGACGTTTCGGGTCAGAGCCCTTCATCAGGAAGGATGAGACCACCGATGAAATTCCAGTCTCTAACTCAGTATGAACAGTTGAATATTAAATTGGGAGCAGGAACAGAGAAAGTGGAGTTTAATTTCTGCCAAATTCTGTTTCTCCAGAAACATTAATTTGATGGAGTGCAGCGGTTCAATATAGCAGCTCCCTCCCACCTTCACAAGGGCTGATGGGAATGGCGATAAATGCTGGGCCCAGCTAGTGATGCTCACATCCCATGAATGAATGAAAGAAGCAATCCCTTTACCTTCCTGATCACTCACTCCTCCTTTAGACCAAGTCTGCAGACACAGCAAGGATTCCTCACTTCCCTGGTCCCATGCCCTGGTAACAATTGGCAAACCATCCTCATATTTGGTGAGACGAGCACATTAGATTTCTGTGCTTTGTGTACGATGATTGGGCAAATCACGTTTAATACAAAATAAAGGAGTACCTGACCAAATAATGCAGGGCCCTGATCTCTCTCTCTCTCTCTCTCTCATACACACACACACACACACACACAAACAGTCACTGAGGGACACGGAATGACAAAATAATATGAGCATTTTCAAATCTTAAAGCTCAGTTAAACAATCTCAGGAGTGGTTGATGGGGACAGTGTAGAGGGAGCTATACTCTGTATCTAACCATGTGCTGGCCCTGCCCTGGAAGGGGTTGATGGGGATACAGGAAAGGCAGCTTTACTGTGTATCTAACCCCATCCTGTTCCTGCTCTGAGAGTGTTTGATAGGGACAGTGTAAGGGGATCTTTATTTTGGAACATAGGAACAGGAGTAGGCCATTCAGCCCTTCAAGCCTGTTCCATCATTCAATGGAATCATCGCTGATCTGTGGCCTAACTACACATTCCTTCCTTTAGACCATTTTCCTCAATATCTTTGCTCAACAAAAACATACTTCTCTCCGATTTAAACTGAACAACTGATCCGACATCCACTGCTGTTTGTGGAAGAGAGTCCACATTCTCAGACTCTGCACCCTCTCATTCTAGAATCTCCAACCAGTGGGAATCGTTGATCTTGATCTAGCCTGTCTCGTCCTGTTTATACCTCGAAGGCTTTGATCAAATCACCCCTTAACTTTCTCAATTCTGGAGGAAAACGGCCTCATTTGTCCAGTCTCTCCTCAGAATGTAACCCCTGAGGTCCAGGATCATTCTTGCAAACCTCCTTTGTGCTCCCTCTCTGTACTCCAACCTGATACCCACACACTTGCTTGCACTGAACTCCATCTAACACAGCTTTGTCCAGTCACCCAGTCTATCAATATCCCTTTCTAATTTTAAGGTACCACCTGCAGTGTCTACAATGCTGTCTAACTTTGTATCTAACCCCATGCTGTACCTGTCCTGGGACTGTTTGATGGGGACAGTGTAGGAAGAGTTTTACTCTGTATGTAACTGTACTGTGTCTGTCCTGGGAGTGTTTGATATGGACAGTATAGAGTGATCTTTGCTCCATGTTACCCCATGCTGTCGCTGTCTTGGGAGAGTTCAAGTGGAACAGAATAGGGTGATTTTTATTCTATATATATCCCACCATGCTGTTCCTGCCCTGGGGACACTGAATAAGGAGATTTGCTCTGTATCTAACCCTATGCTGTCCCTGTTCTGGGATTGTTTGATGGGACCATTGTCTGTTTCTAATCCCATTCTCCCCAGACTCTGGGAGATTCAGATGGAGAAGTGTAGAGGGACACATACTCTGTATCTAACCCAGTGATGATGCTACCCTGAGTGTGTTTGATGGGGACCGGATAGGGGAAATATGGGTGGACAATTAATATTTAAACCCGTGCTGAACATGGTGTGTCAGTTGGAAAAAGATGCAGTGTAGAGAGATGTATTCTGTATCTAAGTGCATTTGCTACCCACCTCAGAGTCTTAGATGGGGCAGGTTTATGTACGGCAGGAGGACTGAAATAATGTGAGATGAGAAGTGATGCTTAATGGATATTAGACTGAAGACAAGATAAACTAAGTGGTCAAATGTTAAATTGGGAGCAGGAACATAGAAAACCTCTGTTTCACTTCTGTTCTGTTACATATCTCCAAGTTTCAGTTTGGGGCAGAAATACCGTCACTGTGGGCTGTCTCTGTTCCACATTAATGCATCATCAAAACGTGAATTCTCGTTGCAGAGGTAGGAAATGGAGTCAGCTTTTCGAAGGTGATTAAAATGCTAATTCCAGAACCTGTTCACAGTGAATGCCTAACACAATGTCATATTTCAGCAATATCTGCCTTACTTTTGAAGCTCCAAATAACTGAGAGACTTGAATATATAAAATTGAAAGTTATCTGTTATTCCACAGACAAACCACCTCAAAACAATCAATTAGATTTCAGCCTACAACTCACTCCTGGTATCTGTTACTTTATATATAAACCACCTCAAAACACCCACAGATCCCAGTCTGTAACTGACTTGTGTTATTCTTTACATAAAAATCACCCTGAACCCCTCGATAGGATTTCAACATGGAACTCACTCCCATGTATTTGTGGTTATTCACATACACCACCTCAAACACCTTGACTGGATCCCAGTCTGTAATTCATTTCTGGGTATTTGTTATTCCATATATAAACCAGCTCACAGGAGGACCAATTCCACCATAAACTGCTCACAGGAGGCCCAATTCCACCATGGAACTTCCCAGATGGCCTTCTTCTTCAAAAACTGGAATTCCCCCTCCCACACTGATAAAGCCCTCCAGAGAATCTCCTCCACTTCCTGTACTTCCTCCCTTGAACTCCACCCCTCCAATCACTAGACGGACAGAACCCTCCTGGACCTCACCTTACACGCCAGAAACCTCCGTGCACACTGCATTATCCTCTGCCACTTCTGTTTCCTGCAAACAGACCCCACTACCAGGGAAATATTTCCCTCTCCATTCCTATCAGTGTTTTGGGGAGACCATTCCTTCTAATTCCCTTGTCAGATCCATGGCCCCACTAACCCACCTCCCACTCCCATTGCCTTCCCTTGACATCACAGGAAGTGCAAAATCTGGGCCCATATCTCCAACCTCACCTCCATCCAAGGCCCCAGAAGATCCTTCCACATCCACAGAAATTTAACGGTACTTCCAACAATGTCATCTACTGTAGCCGTTGCACCTGATGTAGTCTCCTCTACACGGGGTATCTCTGGGACACCCGCATAATCTAACCCCACCACCCTGTGGCTGAACACTTCAACTCTCCCTCCCACTCCACCAAGGATATACAAGTCCTTGGCCTCCTCCATTGCCAAACCCTGACCACCCAAAGTCTGGAGGAAGAATGCTTCATCTTCTGCCTTAGGACCCTGCAACCACACATCAATGTGGATTTCACCAGCTTCCTCATTTCCTCTCCCACCACCTGATCCCACTCTCAAGCCTCCAACACAGCTCCTCCCTCTTGACCTGTCCATCTTCCTTCCCACATAACTGCTCTACCCTTTTCTCCGACCTATCACTTTAACCCCCATCTTCATCTACCTATCACATTCACAGCTACCTCTCCCCCAGCCTCAAGCCCTTGTCCACAAGCTTCATTCTGGATGAAGGGCTTTTGCCCGAAAGTTAATTCTCCTGCTCCTTGGATGCTGCTTGATCAGCTGTGCTTTTCCAGCACCACACTCTTGACTCTGATCTCCAGCATCTGTAGTCCTCATATTCTCCATATGTAAACCACCTTGAACCCCTCAATTAGATTCTCCAGCCTGTAATCTACTCCCAGGTACCTGCTATTCTATATATAAGCCACCCCAAACCCCTCAACTATATTCCAGTCAGTAACTCACTCCTTGCTATGTTATTTCATATACAAACCACCTCAAAACCCTTGATTAGATTTCAGTCTATAACTCATTCCTCATTATTGATTAGTCAATATATAAACTACCTTGAAACCCTTGATTAGATTCCAATCTGCAACCGACTCAGAGATATTCTGCATGCAAACCACCCCAAACTCGATTAGATTTCAGTATGTAACTCACTCTCAGCTATCTGTTATTCTATATATAAACCATTCCAAATCCCTTGATTAGCTTCCAGTCTGTAACTCACTCCTGTGTATGTTGCCCTGTATATAAACCACACTGAACACCTCTTGATGAAATTCAAATGTGTGACTCAGCTCCATGCATCTGTTGCTCTAAACTATCCTGCAGCCCTCAATAAGATTCCAATCCCTAACTCTCTCGCATGTTTCGGTGTCTCTGTACATTAACCACGATGAATCCTTCAATTGGATTCCAGTCTGTTAACACTCTCCCAGGTGTCTGTTATTCTCGACATAAACCACCCCAGAACCCTCAATTAGATTCAGTCTGTTACTCACACCAGGATATTCAATATTCTGTTGGAAAACCAGGCTGAGGCGCAGGATTCTGGATTAGTGGTGCTGGAAGAGCACAGCAGTTCAGGCAGCATCCAAAGTGCAGTGAAATCAACGTTTCGTGCAAAAGCCCTTCATCAGGAATAAAGGCAGTGAGCCTGAAGTGTGGGATCTTTCTGTGCCATTTCTCCTGCTTTGCCTTTCAATTAATGATGTCCCTTCCCTCCCAAGGGATCTTACTGACCACTTGAAGATTCAAAGAGAGAAACTTTGGAATCGGGAAACTTTCTACAAGAGCTTTCTGCAAAGGGAGAGACAGTCCTGAGGACTGGCCTTTCTGCATCCCGTGGGGGAACCACAAATTGCGTGATGATTGACCCGTAGAGATGTACAGCATGGAAACAGCCCGTTCAGTCCAATTCCTCCATGCTGACCAGATATCCTAACCTCATCTAGTCCCAGTTGCCAACACTTGTCCCATATCCCTCTAAACCTTTCCTTATCTTTAGATTAGATTAGATTACTTACAGTGTGGAAACAGGCCCTTCGGCCCAACAAGTCCACACCGACCCGCCGAAGCGCAACCCACCCATACCCCTACATATACCCCTTACCTAACACTAGGGGCAATTTAGCATGGCCAATTCACCTGACCCGCACATCTTTGGACTGTGGGAGGAAACCGGAGCACCCGGAGGAAACCCACGCAGACACGGGGAGAATGTGCAAACTCCACACAGTCGCCTGAGGCGGGAATTGAACCCAGGTCCCTGGCGCTGTGAGGCATCAGTGCTAACCACTGTGCAACCGTGCTGCCCTCATACACCCATTTGGATGACTTTTAAATGTTGAAATTGTACAGCCTCCACTACTTCCTCTGGCAACTCAATCCATACACGCACAACCCTCTACATGAAGAAGTTGGCCCTTAGGTCCCTTTTATACCTTTTCCCTCTCGCCCTAAACCTCTGTCCTCTAGTTCTGAATTCTCTCCACCTCAGGGAAATGACTTTCTCTATTTATCCTATCCATGCTCTTCAGGATTTTATAAACCTTAAAAGTCACCCCTCAGCCTCTGATGCTTCAGGGCAAACAGCCCCAAAGTATTCAGTTTTCCCTATAGCTCAAATCCTCCAATCCTGGCAAACGTCCTGGCAATGTTTTTCTGAACCCTTCTCATAGGAAGGCCAGAATTGCATGCAATGTTCCAACAGTGGCCTAACCAACATCCTGTACTGCTGAAACATGACATCCCAACTCCGACACTCAATACTTTAACCAATGAAGGAAAACATACCAAATGCCTTCTTCACTATCCTGTCTACCTGCAACTTTACTTTCAAGTAACTATAAACCTGTACTCCAAAGTCTCTTTATTCAGCAACGCTCTCAAGGACCTTACCATTAATTGTATAACCTGCTAAGTGTATAACCTGCTAAGATTTGCTTTCCCAAAGTGCAGCATGTCACATTTATTCAAACTAAATGCATCTGCCACTCCTCAGCCCATTGGCCCATCACATCAAGATCCCGTTGTAATCGGAGGTATCTTTTTTGGTTGTTCACTGCATCTCCAATTTTGGTGTCATCTGCAAAGTTACTAACTATACCTCCCACGTTCACATTCAAATCATTTGCATAAATGACAAATAGTAGTAGACCCAGCACCAATCCTTGTGGCACACTGGTCACAGGTCTCCAGTCTGAAGAGTAACCCTCCACCACCACCCTGTCTTCATCCTTTGAGCCAGTTCTGTGTACAAACGGCTAGTTTTCCCTGCATTCCATATGATCTAATCTTGCTAACCAGTCTCCCATGAGGAACCTCGTCAAATGCCTTACTGAAGTCCATATAGATTACGTCCACCGCTCTGCTCTCATCAATCCTCTTTGCTATCTCTTCAGAGAACTCAATCAAGTTATCAAGTTCAGGAGATATGACTGCCCATGAACAAAGCAAGTTGACTATCCCTAATCAGCCCTTGCTTTGCGTGACACGGTGGCACAGTGGTTAGCATTGCTGCCTCACAGCGTCAAAGACCCGGGTTCAATTCCTGCCTCAAGCAACTCTGTGTGGAGTTTGCACGTTCTCCCAGTGTCTGTGTGGGTTTGTTCCGGTTTCCTCTCACAATCCAAAAATGTAAATGTTAGGGGAATTGGCCAAGCTAAACTGTCCACAGTGTTATTAGATTAGATTACTTACATGTTTAGATTAGATTAGATTACTTTCCGTGTGGAAACAGGCCCTTCGGCCCAACAAGTCCACACCGACCCGCCGAAGCGCCACCCACCCATACCCCTACATTTACCCCTTACCTAACACTACGGGCAATTTAGCATGGCCAATTCACCTGACCTGCACATCTTTGGACTATGGGAGGAAACCGGAGCACCCGGAGGAAACCCACGCAGACACGGGGAGAACGTGCAAACTCAACACAGTCAGTCGCCTGAGTCGGGAATTGAACCCGGGTCTCAGGCGCTGTGAGGCAGCAGTGCTAACCACTGTGCCACCGTGCCGCCCAAAATGTGAAGGGGTAAATTCAGGGGAATGGGTCTGGGTGGGTTGCGCTTCGGCGGATTGGTATAGACTTGTTGGGCTGAAGGGCCTGTTTCCACACTAAGGAATCTAACCTAATCAAACACATGTAAATCTGTCCTTCAGGATTCCCTCCAACAACCTGCCTACCACCAATATCAGGCTCACTGGTCTATAATTCCCTAGCTTTTCCTTCCCTTTCTTAAACAATGGCACCACGTTAGCCAACCTCCAGTCTTCTGGCACCTCACCTGTGACTATCAATGGTACAACTATGTCAGCATGGGGCCCAACAATCACTTCCCTAGCTCCACACAGAGTTCCAGGGTAAAGCTGATCAGGTCCTGGGGATTTATTCACTTCTATGCATCTTAAGATGCTTTCAATTCTAAATCCAAGTAGCATTGAGTTGGGCTGAAGTGCCCTGATTTGAGAGAGAATGAGTTGGAATAAGGTGGAGTAAATTGGTTTGTTTCAAAGTGAGTTTGAACAAAGAGTACACTGAAGTGACTTGTGGGGCAAGGCCAAACAGTGTCAGAGGGCCTTCTCGTGAGTCTGCTCCTCAACAAGGTGGCAATTAACAGGTCAAGGCAGCAAGCAACTGGAGGGGGGCATTTTACTTTCAGTTTAATTGACATAAAAAGTGAATGAGTGGTAACCTTTGCTCTGTATCTAACCCTGCCCACCCACCCCGCCCACTCATTGTTGTCCAGTCCTGCGAGTGTTTGTGGTGAAAAGTGACAAGGGAACTTTCTTTTCAGCTACATAGGATCTTTACTCTGTACCTGTTGTACTTATCCTGGGAGTCACTAACAGGGACAGTGTTGAGTGTGCTTCAAGTCAGTTTAAAAGAATAGAAGGTGATTTACTTTTAACAGAGTAATTTAATATAAAGCTTTAATTTCTCCAATTTGAAAGAGTCAAGGCAATTTCACTCTCTGATCCTGAGCTAGGACTATAGAATCCCAACAGTGTAGAAGCAGGCCACTTGGCCCATCTAGTTCCCACCTACTGTCCAAACAGGATCTCACTGAGACCAACCCATGCTGTACCCCTACAATTTACCCAACCCTACCCAGCCTGAACACTACGGCAATTTAGCATGGCCACTCCATCCAACCTGCACATATTCAGGCTGTGGGAGGAAACTGGAGCACCCAAGGAAACCCATCCAGACACAAAAAGTGTGCAGACTCTACAGACAGTCACCCAAGGATGGAATCAAATCACAGGCCCTGGAGCTGTGAGACAGCAGTGCTAACCACAGAGCCACCGTACTGGCCAAGCTATACATGTCTTGGAAGTGTTTAACTGTTGAGATCTTCACCTTGCAAATGTTAATCCAAGCAGATGGGATAGACAGTACTACCTGAGATCAGTCTTTATTTTCAGAGACATGGTTTTGATCATAGTGAGATGAAAGATTCAGGCACCGATAGGATACCTGACACAGATTCTTTGCACACGTACACACAAGCTGAGACCAATGAGGGCTGGGGACTGATGGTTTGAAGAATTTCAGCCCAATGCTCAGTGTGCTGAGTATCAAGTACACTGACTGTGAGGAAGGTCAGATTAGTGTTGCACAGGGATATTGATGATCAGATACGCTGTAAACACCATTCATGAGCATTCTGGAACATGTGTAACCATGGTGACAAGGTGAGAGATTGTCGCCAGTCCTGAGGCATCCAGGGCCACTGCCACAGCAAGGTGCAGCGTTCTGGGTGAGGCATCATAGCCAAGTGGCGCCCGTCAGCAGAGCACAGAGCAGCAATTCCCAGTGGTGACCCATTAGGATTCTGCGGATATTTCTCTGTAGGCACACCAGAATCATCACAGTAACGGATTGGAGCTAGGTTCCTCTTGGTCACCTGCTTCAGCACAGAGTCCGACTCAAACTGCATGTAACCTACAAAGGAGACAAGAGAGAGAATGAGTTGCACTCTACCAACTTTGTTGAGCTCAGTGTCTACTCTCTGGGGTCACAAGTTCCAGCCCCTACTATAATCCCAGCATTCAGCCTAGGCTAGGCAACCACAGTTAAGAGTCCCCAGGTACATGGTAGTGAGCACACAGTCCTAGGGAATAGCCCTGGACACAGGACAGGGGCATTAAGAGTTCAGCAGTCCTAGTCTTATCCAGTCTACTTTAATGATTGATGTACAGATACATCCAAGCCTCCTTGCTAATGCAGTCTTTCGAACAGCAGTGTTTAGTGTAAAGAACATGGAGGGGCTGCATAAAGTGCATCACCTCAAACCTCTGCAGTGAACGTTATCTGCCAACTTTATCAACTGATCAATGCCCTGGTAAATTTCTGATCTTGAGGGGCAACTTCTTCACTCAGAGGGTGGTGTGTGTATATGAAGTGTGCTGGGAGAGAAGTGGTACAATTATAAAACATTTGAGAGAGATTTGTACAGCAACATGGAAAGGAAAGGTTTAAAGGGATATGAGCAAAGTGCAGGCAAAATGGACTAATTCCACTTAGGAAACCTGGTTGGCTTCGACAAAGGGTCTGTTTCTGTGCTGACTATGACACTGTCCTCCTCACAGTCTAGCCTTGCAAATTTTGTTTCACCTGCAAACTTTCTAACTGTCCCCTGGACATCAACATCTGGACAGGAGTGGCAGCTTAATGTTCCAAGATATATATGCTACAAGAAGGGTAGAACAGGAGGCAAGATAGAAGGGGGAGTAGCGTTTTTTTAAAAAAAAGGGATAACTTTACAGCTGCACTTAGAATCCTTACAGTGTGGAAACAGGCCCTTCGGCCCAACAAGTCCACACCAACCCTCTGAAAAGCAACCCACCCAGCGTCCTACCCTGTCATCCTATATTTACTCATGACTGACATACCTAACCTACACATCCATGAACACTATGGGCAATTTAGTACGGCCAATTCACCTAACCTGCACACCTTTGGATTGTGGAGGAAACCGGAGCACCTGGAGGAAACCCACGCAGACACGGGGAGAATGTCTGTGTGGAGTTTGCACAGTCGCCCAAAGCTGGAATTGAACCCAGGTCCCTGGTGCAGTGAGGCAGCAGTGCTAACCACTGAGCCACCAAGTCCAGGTAAGTTATTTGGGTGGAACTGAGAAATGAAAAAGGGATGAGTGCCTTATCAGGATTGTACTATAGATAGCCCAATCAGCAGGAAATTGAGAAGCAAATTTGTACGATCTCAGTTATCTGTAAGACTAAGACAGTGGGTTATAGTAGGAGATTTTAACTTTCCAAACATAGACTGGGACTGCCATAGTGTCAAGGTCTTGGACAGCGAGGAATATGTTAAGTGTATTCAAGAACATTTTCTAATTCAGTATGGATACCTACTGGAGAAAATTAAACTCAACCGGGTCTTGGGAAATAAGGCAGGGCAGAGGTATCAGTGGGGGTGCACTTTATGGCCAGTGATCATAATTGTATTAGTAAAAATACTGATGGTAAGGGCTAGACCGGATCTAAAAGTTAAAGTTTGAAACTGCAGGCATATTGATAACATTACACAAGTACTTTCAAGTTAATTGGAAGCATAATTGTAACAGAAAAGCTGATGGCAGCTGTAGCAGAGGCTACTGCAGTGTAAAACGTTTCCATACTTCAGCAGATGCACCCTGGCTGACGTTTCTCTCTGCAATCGCTCCTGCCTGTAAGAACTTGATTTTGAATTTGTATTTTTGCCAAGAGGTGCGTTTATGGGATAGTGCTGGGTTGGAACAGTTATCTAGTACAGAGAAAACTCAATTATCCAAAAATCTGATTATCCGAAGGAGATCTCCAGGTCCTGATAGAAACATTACATCAAAGATGTGTTTCCTGCAGTGATCATGCTTTTTGTTCACAGTGATTAAACAGGCACCGTCTCCAAATGACTGACCTCCCAATCTCTCTCTCCCCACACTTTCCCTGGAATTCTACATAGGGGTGTACCCTAATACCCAGCCTTCCCAGGAATAATCTCTTCAACATGTTCCATGTTTGCCCTGCACAGGACAATGTCAAACATTTGCTGTAAAAAGTTGTGTGTGGGGCTGGGCCTGTGTCTGCGCACTATTTGTAGACTTGGTGTGCAATCCAGATGCACTGGAGAGTGGATGCGGCGGGGAAGGGGGGGGGGGGGGTGGTTGAAAGCTTGCAGACTTTGTGCTGGGGAGCGGGGTTGGGTTGGGTGGGAAATTGGGGTTGGGAGGCCTTTAGGGGGCGGGATGTGATTGGGAGCCAGGGGAAGGGTTGGAAAGGATTTAGGGGGCAGGTGGCAGGCGGCAGGGTTGGAACGAGAGGGGGTCAGTGTTGGCCGCAGGGTCTTGCGCGCTGTGCTGCTGCTGCTAGTCTCCTGAATGAAGAGCAGACTTTAAAACTCCGAGCTCCAGAGGAAAGGCATTTCATCGATTTTCCAAATAATCTATTATCTCAACGAAACAGTGTCCACCCATCACGTTCGGATAATTGAGTTTCCACTGTAAATAGTTAGTTTTCCTAAATTCCGTTTTCTTTTGTTAGTGTTTCAACTGTAGCGTTTAAATAAACCTGGCTTTCCTTAAGACTGAGTGGTTTGGCATCCACTTCACATCTGCATTTAAACTAATAAACAGTTCGGGTCGAGGCCACCTTCTAAAAATATTTTGAGGGGGTCGAGCCTGGTCCATAATATGCCCCCTAACAAAAGAATTGTCATCAGTAGTGCCCTCTGCTTTTCTCTCTCCCTCCCATAGTGCCATGGGCTTGACTGTTGCTGCACTCCAAGGGTCCATCACCATCACTGATCTCTGCAGTGGACAATCAGTTAGTGAGTAGAACCTAGAAAACAGAACATTACAGCACAGTACAGACCCTTCGGCCCTCGATGTTGCGCTGCCCTGTCATACTAATCTGAAGCCCACCCCACCTACACTATTCCATGTATGCACATTTACCTGTCCAATGACGACTTTAACGCACTTACACTTGGCGAATCTACTACCGTTGCAGGCAAAGCATTCCATACCCTTACTACTCTCTGAGAAAAGAAACTACCTCTGACGTCTGTCTTACACCTATCTCCTCTCACTTTAAAGTTGTGTCCCCTCGTGTTTGCCGTTCCCATACTTGGAAAAAGGCCCCCCCACGTCCACCCTATCTAACCCTCTGATTATCTTATATGTCTCTATGAAGTCACCTCTCAATCTTCTTTTCTCTAACAAGAACAACCTCAAGGCCCCCAGCCTTTTCTCGTAAGACATTCCTTCCATACCAGGCAACATCCTAGTAAATCTTCTCTGTACCCTTTCCAAAGCTTCTACATCCTTCTTATAATGCGGTGACCAGAACTGTACACAATACTCCATAGTGTGGCTGTACCAGAGCTTTGTACAGCTGCAGCATCACCTCCTGGTTCTGGAACTCAATCCCTCTATTAATAAAGGCCAAAACACTGTATGCCTTCTTAACAACCCTAGAGTAGGACCTCTATGACCTCCACACTACCTGCCTGGTGAATTATTAGGGATTAATAGTGAACATGCAGAGGCTAATGCTGAACTCAGGAATGTAAAGAGATAGGGAGACTAGGGGATAAATGGTAGGGCTGCAGTTTAGAAGGATTCAACGTTAGGATGTGTTACAGCCTTTCACTCAACAATCTGGAAGCTAAGGTTTCAGACGCACGATATATCTCAGCCACCTATAGCTCAGGCTGGAGTGTAACAGAATGGTCAGTCTCTCACCTTCTCCATGGGCCACCCAGACGCCGAGAGTTGAGCCTTCCATTCCCTGCAGCAGGATCGAGCAGCTCTCCAAAATGGTCACTGTGACAAAGCGTGACTCGAAGCGCCTGGACCGGTTGTGGGTCAGCAGCACGCTCTGGCGTAGTTCACCACCTGGAAGAGATATTAGTCACACATTTTGCAACCAACTCCTGGGGCAAAGGACTCCCTTTCAGCCCAGCTCACTGCTCTGACACAAATCTAGCAGGAAAATCACTAAAATTACCAAGTCAACAGTGTCATCGTTAAAGTTGAAACTGATTTTTGTGGTTACCTACAGAAAGCTAGGAATGAGAAGTATAAAAGTTAGGGGCAACTCTTTCTCCGCACCCTTTGGTCTTCCATTTATAATCAAGATGTTAAAAACATCTGCAAATACATTTAAAAGATTGAGATCAAAGCTGAAAATCTTTTAAAATTTTAAAACGTATTTATAAATTAGAAGACTGGTGAACTCAGTTAGATGGCTAGAGTATGGGGCTAAGAAGAATCCCAACACCAGGGAACAATTCCTCTTCTGGTGGGGATAGACCCAGGACCTGCCTCAACAGTGTTTGAAATGTTTGATTTAAGGAAGAGTATTTAGCATTTTCGGAAGAAGCAAGTTGTGATGTAAGGCAGGAATGTCACAGGTCGAATATCGATGCTGACACAAATATAAGAAAAAGGTTTGAGATCCATGCCGTGTTCCTTGTGCTACTCTTGGTGCAATGTAGCGGCTCCAGTTCGAGATGTGCTCACCGTCTATTGGATCGCAGTCAACGTCAGAAACCACCCAACCAAGCAGCGCCATCAGCTGACAGCCGTTACACACTCCCAGGCTGAAGGTATCCTCTCGAGAACGGAACCGGGAAAACTCAGCACGGGCAGCAGGATTGAATTGTACGGTCGCTGCCCAACCTGTGGAAGAGGAAAGGTGAGGAATATTAATGGATCGGAGCTGTGCACTGCAGCACTGACAAGCAGATCAGATTGTCAATCAGGTCCAAGATAACTGTTCCTCCATTCCTGTGATTAAATCCTCCTGTTCCATATTTCCATGTGATTAAAAGTTCCTGCTTTGTACTCCAGGATGATTAAACATCTATTTCTATAAAACTCCAGAATTAAAGTAACCCTCTTCCTTAAATAGTCCCACTCCGTGATTAAACATTCCAGTTCCTACATTTCTCCTACCTTTGGCCGAGCCGAGGACGTCTGCATAACTGAATCCTCCGACAAATACCACTCCACGGAAAGAGTCCAAACTCATTCCTGCACAAATATCTGTCATGGTCACATCCCAAACCTACAGGAAAATGGAGTCAGGTTTTACTAAGCATCTATCACGACACACACACACACACACACACACACACACACACCCCCATCATCCCTGCAATTCTGATATCACCCACCTGGTCACTCACACTAGTTTCTTGTATTCAAGATGGTGTCAATGCATGGCAACACTTTGCAAGCTCTCTACAGCAGATCTTATTCTTACACATCTTCCAATCATTCTGCTCTTTTAAACCTCAATTCGAAGTCTGTTAAAATCACTAACAACATTCTCTTAAATCTGTTTGCAGGTCAGATAGTCCCAGTACAGACACTGGATCCTGGAGGAAACCTATCAGCTTGCAGCAGGTCCGATGTAATAGACCTCAGGGAAAACCAGAACAGAGGCCCATCGAGCCCCGGAATGGTACCTGGCCCCATGGTGACCCAACTCTGAGGAAGCCTGCCCATCCCAAGGAATTCCAATCAAACTAATTTCCAATTCCAGGACCTAGACCTCTGCCCTCTGCAACTAGATCCTTGACTTCCTGACCCACAGGCCACAATCAGCGAGAATAGGCAACAGCACCTCTTCCAAGATAATCCTCAACACCAGCGCCCAGAAAGGATGTGTACACAGCCCCGTACTATACTCCCTGAACACATGACTGTGGGGCCAAATTTCGTCCTAACTCCATCTGCAAGTTCACTAATGACACCACAGTTGTAGGGCACATCTCAAACAATGACGAGACAGAATACACGAAAGCTGATGGTGTGGCGTAAAGATAACAATCTCTCCCTCAACATCAGCAAAACTAAAGAGCTGGCCATTGATTACAGGGAACAAGGCGAGGGTAGGTCTCACCCCTGTCAACATCAACGGACCTCAGGTAGAGATGGAAGAGAGAGTCAGGTTCCTGTGAGTGACAATCACCAATCTGTCTTGGTCCACCCACATTGCTGCAAGAAAGCACAAAAACGCTTCTTTTTCATCTGGAGGCTAAGGAAATTCAGCAGGTCCATAAAGACTTTTACTGATTTTTGCAGGTTCATCACAGCTTGGTATGGTAACTGCTCTGCCCAGGACGGTAAGAAACTACAGAGAGTTGTGAACACAGCCCAGTCTGTTATCCAAGCCAAATATCCATCTATTAACTCCATCAACATACTTCTCAGTGCCATGGAATGGCACTCCCAGCCTGGATATAATCTCTTCTAATCTTTTGTCAGGAAAGTTTAAAAACACATACCAAAAGATTCAAGATCACTTTATTCCCTGCTACTATTAAACATCCAAGTGCACCTCTCAAATTTAACACTGACCTTGCTCTATGTGCACTCTCTCTGCAACCATAACATCCCATTCCTCACTCTGTTCCATTACTCTTACACACTTGGTATGATATGATCTGCCTGTACTGCATGCAAAACAAGACTCTTCAGTGTTCCTCAGAACATGTGACAGTAATAAATCAAATCCGTTATAAACAAGCTGTCTCCCAATGTACCATCCAAAAGGTACACTGCAGAATCTCATCAAGATTCCTTCCACAGCACCTTCCAATCTCAGGACCAGTTCCATTGGGCAAAACAAGAGCAGCAGATACATAATACAACCCACCATGTCTGCAAACTGCCCTCCAACTCACCTGCCGTCCTGGTTTGGGATATACATTTGGGAATTTCTTCAGTGGCAGAGCCAAAATCCTGAAACATCCTCCCGAAAAGCAGAGTGGATGACTGTGCATTCTGAAGACAGCAGCAGTTCAACACAGCAACTCCCCACCACCTTCTCACTGCTTTCCCTTACCAGGTGACACCCAGAACCGAAAGAGGGTGAGTCCTGTGCAACAACCCACTTGGACAGGCAACAGATTCCACAGTCTCCCACCCCACCTGCCTGCCCAGGGGTTGCAAACCTGCCTGGCAGAGGAAACGGTTCACTTCCGATCTATTTCCTCTCACCTGGAATCCAGCCATGATAAGCGATGCCATCATCTCCCTGTCACCATTACTTCCCTCTTCACGGATTACTGCTACTCGCGGCTGTGGCAAATCTGCTGACATGAAATCAGGTGTAATAGTAAGAGGACCGAAAGATCAGCAGCAGGTTTGTAAAGTATGCATCAACTAGTACGGACATATGCTAGAGAGATACCACCGAGCATGGGCAGAGAGCACCTGAGATGGACTGGGGGGTGATCACAAGCTGTGGTTCCAGAGAGCAACGTTTTCATATTTACCTGAACTGGTTGATAAGCTGAGTCTGTTAGCTGGTTGGAAGCTGAGTGTGTACCGCGGAGCAGTGCGATGCTCCAAACTGCTTTCTTCCTCCTCTACACATGCCCTATTAGACTGTAGCCTCTCCAGCCGAAAACTGGTTTCCTCCCACCAGGATCGGACAGTGGCTGTTCTTTCTGACAGAACCCCTTGCCCATTCACTCGCACCGTTATCTGGAAGAGAACATTTTTTTTTAAAAAAAGCAGGGCAACAAATCCAAATGAAATCACCCCATGATAGCCTGTGTACAATCCTGATCAACATCTGTGCTGGATATGGATCAGGCAGGAATTACTCTCAGCCCATACGCTGGTCTTGATTGGTATACTGAGCTGAAATGGATATCAGAGGCTTACCTTGTGCAGCATGGTTTAATGGACAATCCTCAAGGCCAGAGCTGCTGATTGTTGCTGACCCTGTCACCCCCACAGATATTCAGCACAGACTGTAGATGGAGGGCAAGATCCTCCAGCGCTGTGTGGAAAACCCAGAATCCCTACTGTGTGGAAGCAGGCCATTCTGCTCTATGATCAGCATCTCACCTCGGCTCACCCCATTCCAGTAACCCTCTATTTTCCATGTCTAACCCACATATCCTGCATATCCCTGGACACTATGAGCAATTCAGCACAGCCAATCCACCTAACCTGAACATTATTGGACTCTGAGAAAACCTAAATACCCAGAGGAAACTCACACAGACACAAGGAGAAAGTGCAAACCCCACATAGACAGTCGCCTGAGGGTGGAGTCAAACCCAGGTCCTGGCTCTCTGAGGCAGCAGTGCTAACCACTGAGCCACCATCCGCTCCAACTCAGTACCAGAGCAGGTGACAGTAGCCCATCCTACACAGACTGTGCATGGAGAACACAAAGTAAGAGAACTAGCCCCATCAGAACTACTTGGTTATTCAGTATAATTAGGCTGATTTGATCATGGCCTCAACCCTGCATGCCTGCCAACACCCTAACCACCCACAATATTCCAACACTGCCTCCATTCCTCCCTGAGGAAGTGGGCCACACACAAATAAACGTCAAAGGCAATGTTGCTTCACCTGAATTTTAAATGAGACACTCGTTTTTTAAACTCATGCCCTTCACAAGGGGCAACATTTTGTCAGTATCCACTTGGTCAAGTGCATCCAAAACCCTGAGCGCTTCAGTAAGACCACCTTCTAATCTCCAATGAATACAGGCTCAGCGTGTCCAATATTGCCTCATTTGATCTACTGCCAATCCCGGGAATCCAATTCAGTGCACGCCCCCTATTGCATTTACAGCCTCTCTTTGATATGAAGACCACAACTGCATAGTGTACTCCAGATCTGGCTGCACCAATTCCTTGTACAACAGAAGTAAAGCTTATGAACTTCATTTCCCTTACAATAAATTACAACATTCTACTGGCCTTCCTAGTCATTTGCTACAGCCACATATTAACTGTGTGCTCATAGACTGTGACACCCACACCCAGATCTCTCTGTATCGCAGCATGTTGCATTCTCTGCATTTAAATAAAATTTACATTTTTCCACACATCCTCCATTTGCCAAAGTTAGCCCAGCTATTGAAAAAGAAAACGACATGCCTTTCCATACTCATCCTCCTAAAACTTCCTTCTCTAAATACCTTTGTCATTAGCAAATTTAGCAACAATCCATTTGGTCCTCTTATCAAGTCTTTAATATACTTTGTGAAAACATGAGGCCCCAACACTAATCCCTGTTGCATATCACTCTTTGCTTCTTGTCAGTCTGAAATGACCCGATTCCTATGCTGTTGCCGATAGCCAACCAATCCTCTATCCAGACAAATATGTTGTAGCCCGCACCAGAGGTCATGTAGTACCTTGTCATGGAATCATACAGCAGAGAAACAAACCCTTTGGTTCAATTCATCCACGTCGACCAGACATCCCAATCTGACTTATTCCCATTTCTCAGCATTTGGCCCATATCTCCCGAAACCCTTCTAGTCATATACCCATGCAGATGCCTTTGACGTGTGGTAATTGTACTTGCTTCCACCACTCCCTCTGGCAGCTAATTCCATACATGCACTACCCTCTCTGTGAACAAGTTACCACTCAGGTCATTTTGAAATCTTTCCCCTATAAGCTTAAACCAATAACCTCTAGTTATGGAATTCCACCATTCTAGGAAAAAGACTGGGGCTACTCACCATATCTATGCCCCTCATGATTTTATAATCCCCCACCCTCCAATGCTCCAAGGTAGAAAGCCCCAGCCTATTCAGCCTCTCCTCACAAACCAAACCCTCAAGTTTAACCACGTATATCTCATAGAAGGACGACTAGAATTGAACACAGTATTCGAAAAGTGACCTCACCAATGTCCTGTACAGATATAAAACATCTCAACTGCTTTACTCCATGTTCAGACCAATAAAGCAAACGTGACATACAACACTTTCATCCTGTCTACCTGCAACTCCACTTTCAAGGAATTATGTACCTGCACCCCGAAGTGGTTCTTTCCTCTTTGTTTGGCAACACTCTCCAGGGTCTTACTATTAACAGTCTGAGTCCTGCCCAAGTTTGTCTGACCAAAATGCAACACCTCATATTTAAATTAAACTCATTCTGCCACTCCTTGTGACTGACCCAGGTGATTAAGATCACTTCTTTACTATCCACTGTACAACCTGTTTTGGCGTAATCTGCAAACATACTATCAAATGGCTTCCGGAAAGCCAGGGACACCACATCCCCCAACAAATTTGCTGTTCCAGCAGCAGGAGGACCTCTAACTAAAAATAACTCTGTTGTTAAAGCAAGGCTTTTCGATTTGTATTTCTTGTGCATCATGTGATTAATTAAAGGTTTAATTGGTTAATTGAATAAGACCAGAGCATACAAGTACTAGAAATTATTTACATAACTTCTACAATTTAAGTAAGAAGTCATGGCTGGACAGATGATGCGTTGTAGCTGTATGGTGTGGGAGCTGGCTGATCCCATTGTAAACGGCAGTGACCACATCTTCAGCAAGTGTTGGCTCCTGGAATAACTCCGGATCAGGATTACTGATCTGGAATCTGAGCTTCAAACTCTGCAGCACATCTGGGACGGGGAGAGTTACCTGGACACTTTGTTTTAGGAGGCAGCCACACACAGTAGATTAACACATTCAAATTCAGTAAGTATTCAAGGACAACTGGGTGTGACTATAAGTGAGGTAGGTCTGGGGATTCGGAGTTCAGGAGCCTCAGCCCTTGACCTTGTCCAACAGATAGGAGATTTTTGCTCACTGTATGGATGAGGAAAAGGTTTGTGGACAGGATGAGCTAGCTGACCACGGCACCATGGTGCAGAAGGCCATTCAAGAGGGGGAACAAAAAGACAAGTAGTTGTTATAGTGGATGTGAAGATTAGGGGAAACAGATGATATCCTATGCAAGCCGGATTGGGAGTCCCTCACGGTGTGTTGCCTGCCTGGTGCCAGTGTGCAGGACATCTCCGGCTGGCTTGAAAGGATTTTGGAGTGGGAGGGAGCAGATCCAGTGGTTGTAGTCCACGTTGGGACTAACAGAGACAAAGATAAGGTGGAGGACCTGTTTGGAGATTGTCAAGCACTGGGAAGGAGACTGAAATACAGGTCCTCAGGTTACTGTCCAAGCCACGTGCCACTTGGCACTGGGATAAGAAAGTTAGGGAAGTAAACACATGGCTAAGGGATTCGTATGGGAAAGAGGGATTCTATTTCATAGGGCATTGGCATCAGTTTGGAACCAGGATTTTGGAGGGGGGGGGGGGAAAAGAGAGGGGGGGGGGGGGGGGTGGAATGGAATCTGTACTGTTGGGACGATCTCCACCTGAACCGATCTGGACCCAGTGTTCTGAAGAAAAGGATAAATTGGGTGGTCAGTCAGACTTTAAACTTCTGAGTGGGTGGAGGGGGACGGGGGACAGCAAAAGCAACAGGAAGTATGGAGTTAATGGAAAGATAAGCACCAGAATAGCATATGTTTAAGCTTGAGGCAGACTAGGAATGCAGTAAAAAGGAATGATAACTTAGGACATCTTATGATTTCTGATATCTCTAAGAAGAAGTTAGCATTAAAGCACTTTATATGAACGCTCGTAGTATTCATAATCAAATAGATAAATCAACGACACAAGTCATCGTGAATGATGAGGTGATAGGTATCACACAGACATGGTTGCGGGGGTTCAGGAATGGCAATAAACATTCAGGGATTTATAACTTATCAAAAAGACAGGGAGGTGGGCAGAGTGGGTGGAGTTGCTTTGTTAGTTAAGAATGAAATTAAATCTATGGCACTGAATGACATTGGGTCTGTGTGGGTGGAGTTGAGGAACCACAAAGGCAAAAAAAAACATAATGGAAGTCATGTACAGGCCTCCTAACAGTGGTCAGGACCAGGATTGAACAGACGATGTTGTTTTACAGATTGTGCTGGTCGATGACCAGGACACCGCAGCGAAGTCAGAGCTGAACCAACGAGCAGCTCATCCTGTAGATCTCAAGCTTGACTGGGTCCCAGGAAAATGACCCAGAAGGTGAGGAAAAGGGGATTTATGTACGGGAGGCAAGGGTGAGCTTTCAATGTCCAAGGTTAAGATCCAGCCAATGGAAGAGGCTGCAAGACAGGCTGATTTTCATTGTTCATTCACAATTGGCAGCTGGGCTGTGCGCATCCAGGGTTGCATGGAATGGGGAGAGTGGATCCAGATTATCCCCGATTTCTCAAATCGATAAGCTACCCCCTCTGCAGGATCCCAAATGATGCTTGTAACCACAGTATTGTTCTGTCTAGTCTATTCAGTTTCTTGTTAGCAGGGATTCAGTGATGGCAAACCATGTGAACGTGCAAAGAGATTTATCCTCATTTGCTATCCCCTCCAGTACAGAAGAAAGGAAAAACTGAAAGAATGAATTTAAGAGCGGAGAGGGAACCCAGGCTTTATGCATCAGCAGAAAGCGAGTTGTATCTAACAGCTGCACCACCAAAAACCCTAACTTCAACAACTGAAAGCAAGTTTAAAACCCTGGCTGTGTGTGAGCCTGACGCCACCCACCCATACTTTTGCTCTTTAAGTTTTAAAAAACCCAAATCTTTACTCTCCTTTCCACGGAGCAGGCACCCCACCACCAGGTTTACAGCATCTCCCTTGAAGAGAACCAGAACAGACAGATTCCCCTTAGAGGCACATAACATCACAAATGTTGTAATTGTACCCACCTCTACCACTTCATCTGGCAGCTCATTGCATAAGTGTACCTAACCTCGGTGTGAAAAGTTAGCCCCTCAGGTCCCTTTTAAATCTTTCCCCTCTCACTTAAACCTCTGCCTTCCAGTTTTGGATTCATCCACTAAAATATCTTCGCTATTCACCTTATTTATGCCCCTTATATTATAAACCTGCAGGAAGCTGGCCCTCAGCCTCCTGCACCAGGGAAATGTGTCCCAGCTTATCCAGCCTATACTTATCTCTCAAACCTTTCAGTCTTAGTTATGTCTTTGTAAATCTTTTTTGCACCCTTTCCAGTTTAATAACATCTTTCCTAAAGCAAGGCAACTCAGAATTGCACACAATATTCCAGAACTGGCCTGAGAAATGTCTTTTCCAGTCACAAGATGGTGTCCCAACTCCTGTACTCTCTGCTCTGACTGAAGGCAAGTGTGTCAAATGCTGGCTTCACCACCCTGTTTACCTGTGTCGCCACTTTCAAGGAACCTGCACCCCTAGGTCTCTCTATTCGACAGCACTCCCTGGGGTACCACCATTAACTGTATAAGGTCTGCCCTGGTTTGTCTCACCAAAGTGTGACATGGACATGGAACGGTACAGTGCTGGAAAGGGCTCTTTGGCTCATGATGTTGTGCCAAACATGATGCCAAATCAAACTAAACCCTTCTGCCTGCCCTCGGTCCACGTCCCTCCATTCCATGCATATTTTTGTGCTTATCTTAAAGTCCCTAATTGCTCCTTTGCCCCTTTTGTATCTGCCTTCACCATCATCACTGACAGCCTCCTACCACTACGTAAATTAAAACTTGTCCCTCATGTCTCCCTCTCATCTTAAATGCATGCATCCCTCCCCCTCCTCCACCCGCACCTCCTGAACATTACAGTCAGACCTGCAGGGGCTGACCAAACCTCCCTGCCACCGCCCATTTTAATCTCCCTTCCTAACATGACTATCCTTGACCGCCTCCATTGCCACAACGAACCACACTACAAATTGGAGGAACAACACCTCAACAGCAGCCTACAGACCAGAGGACTCAACCTTGATCAGATTAGATTACTTTCAGTGCAGAAACACTAATGAGTTCTCAAATTTCAAATAACCTCCCTTCCTACCCCTCGACTCCCTTTCCAACCCCTCCCCCTCCCTGCTCTGGTTCCCAACCCCCTGTCACTCGAGTTTGAAACCTCCCAAGCAGATCTGCAAGACCTTGCATTTATCCAAATTAAACTCAATCTGCCTTTCCTTGGCCCAATTGATCAAGATATTTAAGACAACCTTCTTCATCTTCCACTATGCCACCAATTTTGGTGTCATCTGTAAACTTACTAATCATTCCTCTTATGTTTTCATACAAATCATTTTATATAAATGATGAGCAACTACGGACACTGCTGCGATCCTTATGGCAGACCTCTGGCCACAGGCCTCCAATCTGAACAACCCCCCTGTCACCACCCTCCATCTCCTATCGTCAAGCTATTTTTATATCCAATTGGCTAGCGCTCTCTA
This sequence comes from Hemiscyllium ocellatum, assembly GCF_020745735.1. Classification (NCBI taxonomy): domain Eukaryota; kingdom Metazoa; phylum Chordata; class Chondrichthyes; order Orectolobiformes; family Hemiscylliidae; genus Hemiscyllium; species Hemiscyllium ocellatum. The sequence continues at coordinate 4,717,518 of NC_083418.1, forward strand.
CTAACCAGTCTACCACGCGGAACCTTATCAAAGGCCTGATAAAGTTCATGTGGACAACATCTAACGCTCTGCCTCCATCCATCTTTGTGGTCACCTCTTCAGAAAAAAACTTGATCGCCTCTCACAAACCTGATTTCCTATGTGCACAGCCATGCTGACTATCCCTAATCAGTCCCTGTCTTTCGAAACGCATGTAGATTTCTCTGTCAGTATCTCCTACAACAACTTACCTATCACTGACATCGGGCTCACCGGTCTGTAGTTCCTTGACTCTTCATCACAGCCTTTCTTGCGTAAAGGCACAACATTAGCCACCCTCCAGTCTTCCAGCACCGGTGACTACCAATGATTCAAATATCTCTTAGGAGTCTTGCAATTTCTTCTCTAGCTTCCCACAATGTCCTGGGCTACACTTGATCAAGTTTGAGAGATTTATTTACCTTTACGCATTTTAAGAGCTCCATCACCACCTTTTCTGTAATGTGGACTCGTTGAGACATCACTGTTTATTTCTCAGAGTTCCCTAGCTTCTATGTCTTTCTCCATAGTAGATTTTGATGCAATTTTTTCTCTCTCTTGTTGTTCTTTCACCCTTAATATGCTTGCAGAATCTCCTTGGATTTCCCATAACCTTATCTGTCAAGGCTATCTCATGTCCCCTTTTTGACTTCCCGATTTTCCACTTAGGAGTACTCTTCCACCCCATACGCTCACGGGGTTCATTTCATTCCAGCTGTCTATATCTGACATATGGTTCCTTATTTTTTTTGAGCAGAGCCTAAATTTCTCGAGTCATTCTCTGTTCCTGCAAACCTGGCCGTTCACACTAACAAGAGGAGTTTGGCAGACCTGCCTTCATTGCTCAGTCCTTTTGAGTATAAGAGTTGGGAAGTCATGTTAAGATTGTACAGGACGTTGAGACCTGATCTGAAATACTGTTCAGTTCTGGTTGCCCACTTACATGAAGGATATTATTAAGCTGGGGAGGATTCAGAAGAGATTTACCAGGATGTTGCTGGGTATGGAAGGTTTGACTTAAAAGGAAAGGCTGGACAGACTTCATTCCATTAGAATGTAAGAGGTTGAGAGGCGACCTAATGGAAATATCTAAAATAATGAGTGTTAACAGTTTTGAATTTCACCCAGGATCAAGGCACATTTTGAAGGTCAGAGGAGGGATTTTTTATAAAAGAAGCATGAGGCAAAATTTTTATACAGCGGGTGTTGTGCGTGTGAAATGAACTTCCTGAGGAAATGGAGGATGCGAGTACAATCACATCATTTGGATATGTACATGAATAGGAAAGGTTTGGAGGGATATGGGCCAGGGGCAGTCAGATGGGACTAGTTTAGTTTGGGATTATGGTCACCATGGACTGGTTAGACCGAAGGGTCAGTTTCCATGCTATGTGACTCTATGCTTTCCCTGAACTCATGTTATCTTACTTTTGAAATCCTCCCACTTGCCAGATGTCCCTTTACCTGCGAACAGCCTCCCCCAGTCAACCTTTCAAAGTTCCTCTCTGAGCTCATCAAAACTGGCCTTGCCCCAGTTTAGAACTTTGGCTTGTGGACCAGGCCTGTCCTTGTCCATAACCATTCCCTTAACGCTATGGCAGTCCCAGTCTATGTTTGGAGAGTTAAAATCCCCTACTATTACAACCCTATTATTCTTTTAGCTGTCAGCACTTTTCCTATGTATTTACTGCTCCGTTTGCTGCTGCCTATCTATGGGAATTCAATCTGCTGGGCCTCTTCCATTGAAATAAATGCGGTTTCATTCATCAATCTTTTGGCTCTGCTCTAAGGCAGGGTTACAGTCGTGGTACCAAAGACCTGGCTGCTGCTGTTATTTTCTCTTGAGGCACTGTTCTCCTCCTCGTCCTCGTCCTCCTCCTCCACCCCCTCCCTCCCTGCTGCAGGAACAACTGTACCTGTCTGTCTCTCCAATCGATCGCCCATTTACTGACTGAACCTGTGCTGGCACTACCTCCATGAAACTGTTATCTATCACACTGTCTGCTTCCTGTATGTTCCTCGGTGCCTCCAACAGCTGCTCTAACCGATCTCTGTGGTCTGAGAGCAGCTGCAGCTAAAAATGCTTCTCGCAGGCATTTATTTTAAAAATCTATTCCTGTCGAGAGTAGTTTTGCTGATGGATGTGCCATATTTCCATCCAAGAATTGAAGGAAGAGATCATTCTATCATCACAACCTGGAATTTCCATATCTTGCCCTTAGAATTGCGATACTGAGCAATTTGCAAGGTATACCTGCAGCATTACTTGACATTGGGAAGATTTAATCTGGATAATTGAGAGGTGATGCATTTCAGAAGGTCTAATGCAGCAGAGGAATATACAGTACATGTCAGAACCCTTAGAAGCATTAACATACAGAGGGATCCAGGCATACAGGTCTGCAGTGTCCTGAAGGTGGCAGGCAATACAAGTGGAGGCCATAGTGAAAAGGTAAATGGCGTTCTTGCATTATCAGTTGGGACATAAAGTATAAAAATTGGCAAGTCATGTTACATCTGTATAATTTGGCCGTCCACAATCCCAGAGGGATGTGAAGGCTTCCATAGGAAAAGTTTAAGAGGTATCAGCCTGCTTTGGAAGTTATTAGCTAGAAGGAGAAATTGGATAGGGATTCTGTCCGAAACGTCGATTCTCCTGCTCCTTGGATACTGCGCTTTTCCAGCAACACATTTTCAGCAGGAGAAATTGGATAAACTTGGTTTGTTTTCACTTGAACATCAGAGACTTAGGGTGCCTGATAGAGGTTTACAAAAATTGTGGGGAATGGATAGTCGGTGTCTATTTCGCAGGGTACAAATGAGGCATAAGTTTAAGGTAAAAGGGGCAGGGGGAAGTATAAAGGAGTTGAGGGGCAAGTTTGGTATAGAGAGTGGTAAATGTCTGGAATGGAGGTAGCAAAAGGAAGTGGTAAAAACAGCATAACAATGTTTAAGAGGCATCTTGATAAATATTCTGTGCTTCTTCATGTAGAGGGATATGATATGGATTATGTTGAGGCGAAAGGTTTTTAGTTTAAAAAGGTATCGTGTATTGGCACCGTCTTGGCGGGCTGAAGGACCTGTTTCTGTACTGTATTGTTTCTTTTGCTTCACTCCACAGCCCTCGATCTCATACTGATGAAGCATATGTCACATCAAATATTGGTGTTTTCTTGCATCTCCCTTCACTCTGCATGTCTTTCTTTCTGCAGGAGTTCATACTGCATCGGGCAAAGCCTGACCTTAAACCCTTGATCCTTCCTGACAACCTTACGGTGAGGGATGCTCTGAGCCGTGTACTACGATTGCTCTCTGTGGCAAGCAAGAGATATCTGACTAATAAGGTAAGGTGGAGTGACCAAAGAATCAGGAGGGTCTGAGATGGAATATGCAGGTGCCACTGGGGATAGGGCGGGTTTAGACAATAGGTGCAGGAGTAGGCCATTCAGCCCTTCGAGCCTGCACCGCCATTCAATGTGATCATGGCTGATCATTCCTAATCAGTATCCGCTTCCTGCCTTATCTCCATAACCCTTGATTCCACTGTTTTTGAGAGCTCTATCCAACTCTTTCTTAATTGAATCCAGAGACTGGGCCTCCACTGCCCTCTGGAGCAGAACATTCCACACAGCCACCACTCTCTGGGTGAAGAAGTTTCTCCTCATCTCTGTCCTAAATGGTCTACCCTGTATTTTTAAGCTGTGTCCTCTGGTTCGGCACTCACCCATCAGCGGAAACATGTTTCCTGCTGCCAGAGTGTCCAATCCTTTCATAATCTTATATGTCTCAATCAGATCCCCTCTCAGTCTTCTAAACTCAAGGGTATACAAGCCCAGTCGCTTCAGTCTTTCAGTGTAAGGTAATCCCTCCATTCCAGGAATTGACCTCGTGAACCTACGCTGCACTCCTTCAATAGCCAGAATGTCTTTCCTCAAATTTGGAGACCAGAACTGCACACAGTACTCCAGGTGTGGTCTCACCAGGGCCCTGTACAGCTGCAGAAGCACCTCTTTGCTTCTATACTCAATTCCTCTTGTTATGAAGGCCAGCATTCTTCACTGCCTGCTGTACCTGCATGCTTGCCTTCATTGACTGGTATACAAGAACACCCAGACCTCTCTGTACTACCCCTTTACCTAAATTAATTCCATTGAGGTAGTAATCTGCCTTTCTGTTCTTGCCACCAAAGTGGATAACCATACATTTATCCACATTAAACTGTATCTGCCATGCATCTGCCCACTCACCTAACTTGTCCAGGTCACGCTGTAATCTCCTAACATCCTCATCACATTTCACCCTGCCACCCAGCTTTGTATCATCAGCAAATTTGCTAAGGTTATTGCTGATACCATCTTCTATATCATTGACATATATTGTAAAAAGCTGCGGTCCCAGCACTGATCCCTGCGGTACTCCACTGGTCACTGCCTGCCATTCCGAAATGGAGCCGTTTATCACTACCCTTTGTTTCCTATCAGCCAACCAATTTTGAATCCAATCTAGTACTTTGCCCCCAATACCATGCGTCCTAAGTTTACTCACTAACCTTGTATGTGGGACTTTATCAAAAGCTTTCTGAAAGTCCAGATACACTACATCTACTGGATCTCCCTCGTCCACCTTCAGAGTTACATCCTCAAAAAATTCAAGAAGATTATTCAAGAACGATTTCCCCTTCATAAATCCATGCTGACCCTGCCCTATCCTGTTACTACTATCCAGATGTGCCGTAATTTCATCCTTTATAAAGGACTCCAGCATCTTTCCCACCACTGAGGTCAGACTAACTGGTCTATAATTTCCTGCTTTCTCTCTCCCACCTTTCTTAAAAAGTGGTATAACATGAGCCACCCTCCAATCCTCAGGAACCGATCCCGAATCTATCGAACTCTGGAAAATAATCACCAACACATCCACAATTTCCCGAGCCACCTCCTTCAGTACCCTGGGATGTAGACCATCAGGCCCCGGAGACTTATCAGTCTCTGACCTAACAGTCTCTCCAACACCAAATCCTTCAGCCACTGTTACCTCAGGGAGATTGCTTGTGTGAACACAGTGAACACAGATCTGAAGTACCCATTTAATTCTTCTGCCATTTCTTTGTTCCCTGTAATATATTCCCCTGTTTTTGTCTTCAAGGGCCCAATTCTAGTCCTAACCATTTTTTTGCCTTGCACATACTTGAAAAAGCTTTTACTATCCTCCTTTGTATTATTGGCCAGTTTACCTTCGTACCTCATTTTCCCCCTGCGTATTTCCTTCTTAGTAATCCTCTGTTATTCTTTAAAAGCTTCCCAGTCCTCAGTTTTCCCACTTATCCTTGCTATGTTATACATTTTTCTCTTTTAACTTTATATGCTTAACTTCCCCCGTCAGCCACGGCCACCCATGCCTCCTCCTGAGAGCTTTCTTCCTTTTAGGAATGAACTGATCGTGCAACTTCTGCATTATACCCAGAAATATCTGCCATTGTTCCTCCACAGTCATCCCTGCTAAGGTATTGCACCATTGAACTTTGGCCAGCTCCTCCCTCATAGCTCCATAGTTCCCTTTATTCAACAGAAGTGCCGTCACTTCCGACTGTACCCTCTCCCTCTCAAATTGCAGATTGAAGCTTATTATATTGTGGTCACTACTTCCCAATGGCTCCTTCACTTCGAGGTCTCTGACCAATTCTGGTTCGTTACACAATACCAGATCCAGAATTGCCTTCTCCCTGGTCTGCTCCAGCACCAGCTGCTCTAAGAATCCATCTCTGAGGAACTCCACAAAGTCTCTTTCTTGAGGTCCAATTCCATCCTGATTCTCCCAGTCTACCTGCATGTTAAAATCCCCCATAACAACTATAGTAACGTCTTTACCACAGGCCAATTTCAACTCCTGATTCAACTTACATCCGGACATCCAGACTACTGTTTGGGGGCCTGTAGATGACTCCCAAGAGGGTCTTTTTACCCTTGGTATTTCGCAGCTCTATCCACACTGACTCTACATCCCCTGACTCTAGGTCCCCCCGCGCAAGGGACTGAATATCCTCCCTTACCAACAAGGCCACCCCACCCCTCTGCCCGTCAGTCTGTCCTTATGATAGCACATGTAACCTTGAATATTCATTTCCCAGGCCCTGTCCACTTGAAGACACGTCTGTTTGTTCCAGGTTGGAGGTTTGCAGTGTCTATTGTAAAATTTATTTGTTGTTTGACAAGGAGATTTATTGTAGCTCAGAAGGAGATGGATTCAGATTTAGCTGGGCAGAATTTGAGTTGGTTGCCATTTGTGGTTTGGTACTGGAGAAGGGAAGGAGGTTTCAGGTTTGGAGAGGGCTTTTTTTCAAAATTCACTCCCAGAGTGTGGGGTTTGCTACATAGGCTGGCATTTATTGCCCATCTGTTATGGCCTTGGAGAAGATGTATGTCTTGAGTATGTTGCTGGAAACGTACAGCAGGCCAGGCAGCATCCGAGGAGCAGGAGAATCGATGTTTCAGACCACAGCCCTTCATCAGGAATGTGCCAGTGGATCCAAAGAAAAGGGATTCATGGAATGCTTACATGATGGCTTTCTGGAACATGATGGAGCCCACAAGGGGGCAGGCTATTCTGGACTTGGTGCTATGTAAGAAGCTAGACTTTATAAAAAATCTTAAAGTAAGGGAACACTTAGGAGGCAGCAATCATAATATGGGAGAATGCAGTCTGCATTTCGAGAGAGAAAAGGAAAAATTGGATGTAATGGTGTTACAGCTAAATAAAGGTTATTACAGGGGCATGAGAGGGGAACTGATGAAAATCGCCAGGAAGCAGAGCCTAGTAGGGAAGACAGTAAAGCAACAATAGCAGGAGTTTCTAGGTGCAATCGAGGACATGGTGCAGAGGTTCACCCTAAAGAGAAGATAAATTATCCAGGAAGGGGAGAATTAGACAGCCATGGCTGACAAAGGAAGTCAGGGAACGTATCAAAGGAAAGGACAGAGCCTATAAAGTGGCCAAGAGCACTGGGAAATCAAAAGACTGGGAAGGCTACAAAAACAAAACAGAGGATAACAAAGGGAGAAATAAAGGAGGAGAGGATCAAATATGAAGGGAGACTAGCCAGTAATCTTAGAAGTGTTAGTAAAAGCTTCTTTCCATACGCAAGAAACAAATGACAGGCAAAAGTAGATATTGGGCCGCTCCAAATTGATGCAGGAAGGCTTGTGCTGGGAGATAAAGAAATAGCTGAAGAACTCAATAAGTACTTTGCGTCAGTTTTCACAGTGGAAGGCATGAGTAATATCCCAACAATTAAGGAGAGTTGACTATGGTAGCCATTACAAAAAAAAAGTACGAGAAAAGCTAAAAGCTTTCTAAAAACTGAGAAATCCATTGGTCCTATGGATTACATCTTAGCGTTCTGAGGGAGGTGGCTGAGGAAATAACAGAGGCATTGATTGTAATCTTTCAAAAATCATTGGAGTCAGGGAAAACGCAGATGATTGGAAAATCACTTGTAACCCCCTTGTTCAAGAAAGGATCAAGACAAAATATTAAAAATTAAAAATCAGCCAATTAGCCTAACTTTGGTTGTTCGTAAAATTCTAGAATCCATCGTTAAGGATGCGATTTCTAAATTCTTGGAAGTGAAGGGTCAGATTAGACCAAGTCAGCAGGGATTTAGGAAGGCGAGGTCGTGCCTGACAAATCTGTTAGAATTCTTGAAGAGATAACAAGTAGGTTGGACCTGGGAAATCCAGTGGATGTTATCTACCTCGACTTCCAAAAGGCCTTTGATAAGGTGCCTCATGGCAGGCTGCTGAATAAGGTGAGGGCCTATGATGTTTGAGGTGAGCTACTGGCTTGCATTGAGGATTGGCTGCCTGACAGAAGGCAGAGAGTTGGGATAAAAAAGTTCTTTTTCGGAATAGCAGTTAGTGACAAGTGGCGTCCTGCAGGGTTCAGTGTTGGGGCCGCAGCTGTTCATTTTCTACATTAGTGATCTGGATGATGAGACTGAGGGCATACTGGTGAAGTTTGCCGATGTTATGAAGTTAGGTGAACAGGCAGATAGTACTGAGTTGGGGAGGCTACAGAAAGATTTAGACAGTTTAGGAGTGTGGTCCAGGAAATGGCTGATGAAATTCAATGTGAGTAAATGAAAGGTCTTGCACTTTAGGAAAACGAATACAGGCATGGACTATTTTCTAAACAGTGAGAAAATTCATCAAGCTGAAGTACAAAGAGATCTGGGAGTGTTAGTCCAGGATTCTCTAAAGGTTAACTTGCAGGTTGAGTCCATGATTATGAAAGCAAATATATGTTGCCATTAATCTCAAGAGAGTTGGAATATGAACGCGGCAATGTGCTTCTGAAACTTTATAAAGCTCTGGTTAGGTCCCATTTGGAATATTGTCCAATTTTCCACACCTTCCAGTACCTCAGGAAGGACATACTGGCACTGGAGTGTGTCCAGCAGAGTTCACATGGATGATCCCTGGAATGGTAGGCCTAACATATGATAAGTGGCTCAGGATCCTGGGATTGTATTCATTACAGTATAGAAAGGTGAGGGGAGATCCAATAGAAACTTACAAGATAATGAATGGCTTAGAAGGGGTGGACGCTGGGAAGTTGTTTCCATTAGGTGGGAAGACTCGGAGCTGTGGGCACAGCCTTAGAGTTAGAGGGGGTCAATTTAGAATGGAAATGAGACGACATTTCTTCAGCTAGAGAGAGGTGGGCCTGTGGAATTCATTGCCACGGAGCGCAGTGGAGGCTAATTAAATATCCTCAAGGCAGGCATTGCTAAATTCTTAATCTCACATGGAATTAAGGGCTACGGGGAGAGTGCAGGTAAGTAGAGTTGAAAGGCTCATCAGCAATGATTAAATGGCGGAGTGGATTCGATGGGCCAAATGGCCTTACTTCCACTCTTACGTCTTCTGGTCTTAATATGGTGTATTACTTTCTCAAAGAACTTAAATTTGTCAAACAGAATTTACCTTTCACAAAACCACGGTGACTATGTCTGATTTTAAGTGCTCTGCTACAACTCTCTCAATAAGAGATTCCGGCATTTCCATTTGACACACGTTAAATTCCGTGGCCTGTAGGCCCCTACTTTCTGTTTCTCTCCTCTCCTAAATAGAAGATGGGACACTTATGTGCTCTCCTTTCACACCTGACTTTCACATCAGGGGGCTGGAATGGAGAGGAAATCTGGAGTTCAGCAAACATGTGGATGGTCAGAGCGGTCTTAATCAGAAGTGTACATTGGGATGGCTGTAAATTCCCTGAGAAATGGTCACCCTGCACATTGAGATCCCTTAGAAATGGTTACTCACCTTACTCTGAGGGCCTTGCTCAGTGGTTGACCCAATTCTCCAGCACTGAAGGCCAGCAGTTCTATACCGAGCACTCACTTGGTCCACAGCCGCCTGCGACACCTCCAGCACCAAACCCAGTTCCTCGGCAAACAGCACCTCAATCACTGTGGAAAGAGACGAATAGAGAGTCAGTGCTGATATGGTGAGTGTCACAGGATCCTACAGTCCCTGCAGTGCACATACACATTTGGCCCATCAAGTTTGCACTGATCTTCCAAAAGCTGTCCCAACCGTCTCCTAATCTGTCCCAGTACTCAACATTTACCATAGCTAACTCACCTAATGTGCACAACCTTGTACTGTACTTTTAAGAGAGAGTGAATGCTGGCAAGTACCTAGCAGGCACAGAGAGTACTGGAAAATCGAAAGTAACAGTTGACTGTGAACCAACTACCTGAGCTTGGTTGCTAGGTTTCCCCAACAATTCAGATTTAGCCAGTTTAAATTATGCGCGGAGAAAGTGAGGACTGCAGATGCTGGAGATCAGAGTCGAGAGTGTGGTGCTGGGAAAGTATAGCAGGTCAGGCAGAATCGATGCTGCCTGAACTGCTGTACTTTTCCAGCACAACACGCTACAGTTTAAGTTATGCCCCAAGATACTAAAACCAAATCGAATTTGAATTTTACTATTTTGACAACATCAATGAGATGATCCATTATTTTGGGGTATAAGAATTGGGCATTTTGAACAGATAGCCAGAGGGAGACCAAGAGCACCTACTGCCATACAAACTGTCTGCAGATCCGCTCTCTGAAAGGTATCTTTTCATATCAAACATCTACGCAGAAGACCAAAGATGATCCAGAGGAAATCAACAGACAGAGGAAGTTCGATATCCGAAGATGGCAAATAGTTTCGAAAATTTATTTGCTGTCAATTTAATAGGGGCTTTATCAGATCAGTATATTGTTATAGAGTGGGAGGTAGATAAATTGTTAAGACTAAGGAGGTTTCCAGTGTAGATACTTCTTATTTAATGTTCTCTTTGGAGTAAAAGAATAAATTAATATTTTCTTAAATAGTGGAATTTGGAAACTGTCACTCATACTTTTACAGATTACAAGGCGAGGTGAGCTTTTTTGTGTGTCTGGTTTAAATTAGCAGAAGGTTTTACCCTGTGTCATAACAGGCAAAGTGCGTGCAAACTCTGCACAGTCAACCAAGGCTGGAGATTAATCCGGGTCCCTGATACGGTGAGGCAACAGTGTTAACCATTGAACTGCCACGTCAGAGGACATGAATGGAGACTTTGGGACTTGAATACTGGATTCTGTGGGGCAGAGAACAAGCAATGGACAGATGTCTCAAAGGCAGATAAAAACAGGGCAGTGAGTGACCAAACGCTCAAAAACCCCAAATCTCCCAGAAATTCAATTCTGTGGCTGATCAATCAGAAGTCAAGATGCTGGCCCCAAGTGAGAAACAGAAACCATGAGGAGCTGTTCCTCCAACTGGAGATTCTGTTGCTCACCTCAGCTTCTGACAGAGCATCTTGCAGCACTGAAGAAAGAACTCGATGACCTCAGGCTCATCCAAGAGAACGAGATCTTTCTGGACAGGACCTTCAGCGAGGTTATTACACCGAGCATAGGAGAAGTGGGTAGAAGGGGGAAGACAATGACGAAAGCAGAGAAAAGACAAGTGCAAGAGACCCCGGGGGAAGTACCTGTCAGGAACAGGTTGAATCTCTTGGAAACCGTAGAGACAGATGTCACTGCCAGTCAGAGAGGCGGTCAGGTCTGCCAATCCGAAATCGGCGTGGAAGCAGAGCCGAGGGGTCAGACATCACTCAGAGCCGTGGTAATAGGGGACTCCATAGTGAGGGGGACTGAAAGGGGTTTCTGCGGCAACAGGAGGATTTGAGGATGGTGGGTTGCCTTCCTGGTGCCAGGATTAAGGACATCGCAGACAAAGTGCAGCAAATCCTCAAGGGCGAAGGTGAAGGGCCAGACGTGTTAGTGCATGTCGGCACAAATGATGTTAGGGAGAGGAGGAGGGACATTCTACAGCGGGGCTTTGGAGAACTCGGAATAAGGCTGAAAAGCAGGACATCCAGGGTGGCTATCTCCAGTTTACTTCCAGTTCCTCAGGCTGGAGAGGAACAGGGAGGTAATGGACTTGAATGCGTGGCTGGGGAACTAGTGCAGGAAACAAAGATGTAAATTCTTGGATCACTGGGGGTATGTTTAGCAGTTAGGATAAATTATACAAGAGGGATGGGTTGCACCTTAATAGGTGAGGGACCAGCATTCTGGCAGACAGGTTTGCCACTGCGACACGGCTGTGTTTAAACTAAATAGCAGGGGGGGGGGGGGGGGGGGGGGAGGGCAAACTGGAAGATCAAGAAGGATGTTAAGTTAGAACAAGAGAAGTCAAGAAAGACAACAAAATCAATGGAGCAGAAATCTCAAAAAAGGATCATGCTGTAAGCTCAAGTGAAATAGGGATTGACAGGAAGAGTGAGGGGAGTAACAAATTTAAAAATATTACATATGAATGCACAAAGCATTTGAAATAAGGTGGATGAGCTTGAGGCTCATTTGGAAATTGGCAGCTATGATGTTGTGGAGATAGCTGAGACTTGGCTTCAAGTGGACAGGGCCTGGGAAACACACCATCCTGAAATCCCGCCTGTTGCCGCAGAAACCCCTTTCAGTTCCTCTCCACTATGGAGTCCCCTATTACCACGGCTCTGTGTGATGTCTGACCCCTCGGCTTTGCTTCCACGCCAATTTCTGATTGGCAGACCTGACACCTCTCTGACTGGCAGTGACGTCTCTCTCTACCGTTTCCAAGAGATTCAACCTGTTCCTGACAGGTACTTCCCCCGGGGTCTCTTGCATTTGACTCATCTCTGCCTTCCTCATCATCTTCTCCCTTCTACTCTCTTCTGGTAAAGGAAACACTGACTGGCAGAGGGGGTGGGGTGGCCCTGTTGGTAAGGAATGATATTCAGTCCCTTGCGCAGGGGGACCTAGAATCAGGGGATGTCGAGTCAGTATGGATAGAGCTGAGAAATTCTAAGGGTAGAAAGACACTAATGGGAGTTATCTACAGGCCCCCCAAACAGTAGTCTGGATGTAGGGTGTAAGTTGAACAAGGAGCTTAAATTGGCCTGTTGCAAAGATATTACTACAGTTGTTATGGGGGATTTCAACATGCAGGGAGACTGGGAGAATCAGGATGGTACTATACCCCAAGAAAAGGAGTTTGTGGAGTACCTCTGAGATGGATTCTTAGAAAAGCTTGTGCTGGAGCCTACCAGGGAGAAAGCAATTCTGGATCTGCTGCTGTGCAACGAAACGGATTTGATCAGGGACCTCGAAGTAAAGGAGCAATTAGGAGGTAGTGACCACAATACAATCAGCTTTAATCTGCAGTTTGAAAGGGAGAGGGTAGAATCGGAAGTGACAATATTTCAGTTGAATAAAGGGAACTATGGAGCTATGAGGGAGGAGCTGGCCAAAGTTCAATGGTGCAATACCCTAGCAGGGACGACAGTGGAACAACAATGGCAGGTATTTCTGGGTATAATGCAGAAGATGCAGGATCAGTTCATTCCAAAAAGGAAGAAAGATCCTTAGGGAAGGCAGGGGTGGCCGTGGCTGACGAGGAAGTTAAGGACCATATAAGGATAGAAGGGAAAAAGTATAAAATAGCTAAAATGAGTGGGAAATCGGAGGACTGGGAAGATTTTAAAGAACAACAGAGGATAACTAAAAAGGAAATACCCAAAGAAAAAATAAGGTATGAAGGTAAACTGGCCAATTAATATAGAGGAGGATAGTAAAGGCTTTTTTAGGTATGTGAAAAGAAAAAAAAATGGTTAAGACTAAAATTGGGCCCTTGAAGACAGAAACAGGTGAATTTATTATGGGGAACAAAGAAATAGCAGAAAAGTTGAATTGGTACTTTAGATCTGTCTTCACTGTGGAAGACACAAGCAATCTCCCAGATGTAATAGTAGCTGAAAGGCCTGAACTGAAGGGAATTTATATTTGCCAGGATTTGGTGTTGGAGAGACTGTTAGGTCTGAAGGTTGATGAGTCTCTGAGGCCTGATGGTCTACATCCCAGGGTACTGAAGGAGGTGGCTCTAGAAATCGTGGATGCGTTGATGATCATTTTCCAATGTTCTATAGATTCGGGATCGGTTCCTGAGGATTGGAGGGTGGCTAATGTTATACCACTTTTTAAGAAAGGTGGGAGAGAGAAAGCAGGAAATTATAGACCAGTTAGTCTGACCTCAGTGGTGGGAAAGATGCTGGAGTCAATTATAAAGGACTCATTACGACACATCTGGATAGTAGTAGCAGGATAGGTCAGTGTCAGCATGGATTTATGAAGGGGAAATCATGCTTGACTAATTTTCTGGAATTTTTTGAGGATATAACTCTGAAGATGGACAAGGGAGATCGAGTGGATGTAGTATACCTGAACCTTCAGAAAGCCTTTGATAAAGTCCCACATAGGAGGTTAGTGAGCAAAATTAGGGCGCATGGTATTGGGGGCAAAGTACCGACTTGGATTGAAAATTGGTTGGCTGACAGGAAACAAGAGTGATAAATGGCTCCCTTTTGGAATGGCAGGCGGTGACCAGTGGTGGGATCAGTGTTGGGACCGCAGCTTTTTACCATGGACATTAATGATATAGATGAAGGAATTAAAAGTAATATTAGCAAATTTGCTGATGACACAAAGCTGGGTGGTAGGGTGAAATGTGAGGAGGATGTTAGGAGAATACAGGGTGACCTGGGCAGGCTAGGTGAGTGGACAGATGCATGGCAGATGCAGTTTAATGTGGATAAATGTATGGTTATCCACTTTGGTGGCAAGAACAGGAAGGCAGATTACTACCTCAATGGAGTCAAGGTAGGTAAAGGGGTAGTACAACGATCAATGAAAGTGAGCATGCAGGTACAGCAGGCAGTGAAGAATGCTGGCCTTCATAACAAGAGGAATTGAGTATAGAAGCAAAGAGGTTTTTCTGCAGCTGTACAGGGCCCTGGTGAGACCACACCTGGAATACTGTGCGCAGTTTTGGTCTCCAAATTTGAAGACAGATATTCTGGCCATTGAGGGAGTGCAGCATAGGTTCACAAGGTCAATTCCCAGAATGGCGGGACTATCTTACGCTGAAAGATTGGCGTCACTGGGCTTGTATACGTTTAAGTTTAGAAGGCTGAGTGGGGATCTGATTGAGACGTATAAGATTATTAAAGGATTGGTCACTCTGGAGGCAGGAAGCATGTTTCCGCTGATGGGAGAGTGGCGAACCAGAGGACACAGCTTAAAAATAAGGGGTAGGCCACTTAGAGTTGAGGAGAAACTTCTTCACCCAGAGAGTGGTGGGTGTATGGAATGCTCTGCCCCAGAAGGCTGGGGAGGCCAGGTCTCAGGATACTTGCATGAAAGAGTTGGATAGAGCTCTTAAGGATAGTGGAATCAAAGGTTATGGGGATAAGGCAGGAACAGGATACTGATTGAGGATGATCAGCCATGATCATAATGAATGGTGGTGCTGGCTCAAAGGGCAGAAAGGCCTACTCCTGCACCTATTGTCTATTGTTCCTCCAAGCACACGTTCCTTTTCTCCTGCTGTTGTTGCTCATGAGATCAAGAGATGAAATCTCTGGTTGGAGGAACGGCAGCTGGTGGGACAGAGGGACCACTGCATTGGAGAAACCACACGAGTTGTTCTAGCTTCTGCTGCTGTCACAAGGAGACTGCAGCCATATCGCCATCAATCGTTTCCAGAAGTAGAGCATTATACTGAGCTGGTCTCCCGGGTTCTGATGGACAGCCAGCTGGTCGCCAGGTCCCCAGGCTTTGGGCAGCAATATCCCAGGAACCCAGCTTGATGGCACACCCCAGTAACCAGGCTAAAAGCTAACATGGCATAAGATAAGAATGACTCACCTCACAATCTGGGGATGGGTTGGAAAAGCAATTGAGTGTCATACTCCAGGAATTTTTGACAATTGAGCAATTATATGGCACCTTTAACATAATGAATAGGTTCGAAGGTGCTTCGCACAAACACTAAAACAGAGTAAGACAATAAGCAGATGGTCAGCCAAGTGACCAAAAGGTCGGTTAAAGAGGTAGGTTTGATGAATATCTTCAAAGAAGAAACTGAAGTCAAGATGCCACGAGGTGTGGGGAGAGAATTCTAGGGATTGGTGTCTATGTTATTGAAAATGGGACCACTTATGGTGGAGCAATTAAAATCAGGGATATACAAGATATTTGGGTGCGTGCTGGAGGCTGGAAGAATTGCAGAGATAGGGAGGAGTCAGACTACAGAGGGATTTAAAAACACAGATGATAGTTTTAAACCAAGATATTGCTTGGTTAGGAAGCAACATCGGGGCAGTCAGGAAAGGAGTGACAGGAGAATGGAGTTTGTCACGATTTAGACAGCAGAGGTTTGGATGTCATCAGATGGAGGTTAGAATGTGAGGACCAACCAGAAATGCAGTTGTCAGACCTGCAGGTAATGGAACACATGACCGAGGATTCAAGAACGTTGCGAGTGGAAAATGGGGGACAAAGGTTTATGCCGCCACTTGGATCAGGAGGGGAGCATCACTCACCGCTGGCATCGCTGTTTGGAATGTCAAGCTCCATACCACAGTTTCCCGCAATGGCCATCTCGAGCAAACACGTGAGGAGTCCCCCGTCACTGACATCATGACCTGCACTCAGCATTCGCTCTGGGAGGGGTGTGGGGAAAGACACGCTATGAGAAACTGCGCAGTGCAAGCACATCAAAAGCTAAATGCTTTCCACAACTCACCCTCCAGGAGCTGCTGGGTGACTCTGAAGCAGGAGATCAGCTGCTGTGGGCTGTCCATGTCAGGACACACATTTCCAAGCTGCGAGTAACACTGAGCCAATGCACCTCCTCCCATCCGGTACTGACCGGGAGTGACTGGGACATATAGGAGCTGCCCTGAAACAAGGACAAAGTGTGCGACTACGCTTACAGCAAAGGTCAGACGAGATTCCTTTCCGCTTTCACCCTTACCATGCTCAGGCATCCTCCCTGCACACCCAGCCTCCAGATACTGAGCACAAATCCCCATGTCAGACCCGGTACGCCAGAGCAGACACACTGGCTTGTTACACTCCTCATCTTGCACCTCCTTACCATACGATTACACCCTTGCTCCTTGTACCTACATCCTGAAACGCTGACTCTTGCCCTCATTCCACAACACCCACCCATGCCCCAGTACCTGCACCTCAGAAGTCTCAGCTTTGTGCCCAGCTCTGGCACTCGTACCCCATTTTCCCGCGACCCACACGCTGTACTCCTAACCCGGGACCGTAAACTCTGTTCCCAGCAGAACTCTGATCGTCTGCCTACCATACCCAAATTCCACAGCCCCCACCATTGCCCCCGCGTTCATCTTCTAGTCTAACAGTTGCCAGCTGCACAGAGCCGAACTCTCTTTCCAAGTCTCACAACACATCCCTGTGCTCACAGCTCAGGACTGTACCAGTAGCACTCCCATATTCTCATACTGAGGCCCAACCCTATCTCCCAGTACTCTCATCCCTCACCACAAACATATCCTGTTCCAGGACCACAACCCAACCCAACCCAACCCCACCCCCTCAAACCCATGCAGGTCTGGATCCCTAATTCTAACCTCCCGATTTAGTACTTCTTTGGGACCTTGATCCTTGCCACTTGTAGTCACATCCCAGGAACCTGACCACCCTCTCAATCCAAGGTGCATAACTTCCCCTCACGGTGTCATCCATACCCTGTTCGTGGGGATTTTTCAAGTCGGGGGTCACAGTGCAGGTGATATCAGGACACACAGCGTAAACCGAGATCACAAGGGACCCTGAAACCAGCAGAAATGAGCATCAGTTGGAGAAACAGTACAGCAAGGACTCTTAAAAATTGCGGGACTCATAAAGAATGTCAGGACAGCTGAAGAGAAAACACACAGAATCAAAACTGAAGAAGGATTCAGAGTCAAAGAGAGTGTCTGAAGGAATTACAAATGCCCAAAGGGTTGGCACTGACGTGATGGATCCAAGGTGAATTGGTGCCAAGGCCCATTTTATTCCCTCACCTGGGGCCTTCACTGTCTCTTCCCCAACACGTGCGGCCATGCTCAGAGAGTCCTTCCCACCATCAACTGCAACGCCGAGTTCAGACAAGGTGAGGCACATTGCCTTGCAGGCATCATACAGGGCAGCCCCCTCACCTGGCAACTTGGCAGGCCACATCCAGTTAGCGCTACATTTTACATCCTGGCACAGAGAGGACAAAAAACATCAAACCCAGCACCAAGCAAATAAAGAGCACCACAGACAGAACCAGCTGGTAGGATAATCGTGGCAGAGATGGGGAATACTCCCAGCCAAGGGGCCGGGAAGCTAGATGAGAAGACCACAAGAAATAGCAACAGAAGTTGGTTTTTTTGAGCCTCTTCTGCCATTCAATAGGATCATGGTTCACCCAATATTCCTCATTTCCATCTCCTTGTATTTTTCTGTAAACCTCAATTCCCTGACTGATAGAGTATGCATCTCAACCTTAAATACATACACAACGGCTTTGCCTACAGCTCTCTGTGACAACGAGTTCCAAAGACACTCAACTCAAATTTAAATTTGTCTCAAATTTAAATTGGCATCCCTTTATTCTGAGACTGCCCGTCTGGTACGAGACTCTCCTGTAAGAGGAAATGCCCTCTCAACATTTACCTTTTCAACACCATTAAGGACCCTATATGTTACAAAGGGATCACCTCTCATCCTTCTAAATCACAATGTGTAGAATCCCAAATTATTTAACCTTTGCTCATAAGACAATCCCTCCATATCAGGGATATCTAAATGCACCTTCTGTTAACCTCCTCCGATGAAATGATATATTTCTTCAAATAAGGGGGCTAAAACTACTCTCAGTACTCCAGATATGGCCTCAGGAGCACTTTGTACAATTGTGCGAAGACATCTCTACTCTTATTTCAAAGCGTTTAGAGTTGAAGGGCCAACGTTCCATAAAACTTTCTGAATATTGCCTCTATGTGTTAACTTTGTGTTCCATGCACAAGTACCGCCCAAGTCCTAGATATAAAAGTTTGCTCATTGAGCTGGAAGGTTCATTGTCAGGCATTTTGTCACCATACTCATATCATCATCAGTGAGCCTCCGGTGAAGCGCTGGTGTTGTCTTGTTTTCAACTTGTGTGTTTAGGTTTCCCTGCGTTGGAGGTGTCGTTTCCTATTCTTTTTCTCAGAGGGTGATAGAGGAGGTCAAAATCAGTGTTTGCTGATAGAGTTACGGTTGGAATGCCATACTTCTCGTGCATGTCTGTTTGACTTGCCCGAGGCTGGATGCATTATCCCAGTCAAAGTGGTGTTCTTCCCCATCTTTATGTAAGGATACCAGTGATAATGGGTCATGTCATTTTTGTGCCTAGTTTGTTAGTGGATAATATCACTGTACCCTTACATACAGATGAGGAAGGACACCACTTTGACTGGGACAATGCATCCATCCTGGGCCAAGCCAAACAAAGAAATGCAAAAGAATTCCTTGAAGCATGGCATTCCAACCAGAACTCTATCGACAAACACAGATTTCGACCCCATCTACCATCCTCTGAGAAAAAGAACAGGAAATGGCATCACTAATACAGGAAATGACATCAACCACCCAAGGAAACCTAAACACAAATAAAAAGCGGGGCATACACCAGTGCTTCACCGGAGGCTCACTGACTATGTTACCTAGTATGGTGACAAAATGTCTGAAAATGAAATTTGCAAGTCAGTAAGCAAACTTACATCCAAAACCTCAACCTGAGCTACAAATCTTCTCAAAATTCACTAACCCCACCGCCCCCCCCCACCAAATCCATGTGTGTTACTGCTTTCTGCAGTATCTGTCAGATTAAAAAATATTTGATTATTTCATTCTCCTTTCAAAGCAAACAACATGATATCACATTAAACTCAATTTGCTCACTTTCATATCAAAATCTCTGAACTGTTCATATCTCTTTTGTAATCTGCCTTTCCACCTATGTTTATAGCCAGTGGGGTTAAACACTCACGCTCAGTTCAGTAACACGTGCAAACATCAGATTGGTCAGAGCTTCTCCAACAGCCATCCGAGCTCCTGCAGCAGGATCAATCAGGCCTTTGATGGGCTGCTCTCCGATTGCGGTCGCCGCTCCCACGGTGTCAAAGTAGGACAGGGCGACAACAGCGACATCAGCTAAAGGAGTGTGGAGGGGACCCACACACTGCTGCTGGGCAACCAGGCCAGTCACAGAGCGGTCAACCTGCGGATCAAAACCGCGAGTCAGTGATCAACATTAGCATCAACACTGCCACCTTAAACTCCATCCTAACAAAGACCATTTCAACTCAAGCTAGGAATATGATGAAATAATCTCATTTGCTGCAATGCTCCAACTGACTTACTGCAGTATCATGCTGGAAATCTGACCCAATACTCCAGGATTGATCGTTAAAGATTTCATAAAAGATTAAAAAATTTTCCAACTGACCTGCCTTTTAGACCCATGTTCACAGTAAGCATTGGCCAGGTTTCTGGAGTTACTAGAGAGCACAGGACAGTAGATTACAGGAAAGGTTCTTGGCCCACCATGCTGGCACCTTCCATGATGCCACCCTAAACTAATCCAATCTGCCTGCACGGGATCCTTATCCCCCTATTGCCCGACTGTCTGCCTGTATGCTTCTGAAGCATTTCCAACATGTCTGCTTCTACCATCGGTTCTGGAATCACGTTCCAGGCACCTACCACCCGCTGTGCAATAAAAACCTTGCAACTCATGCCTCCTTTAAATTTCCCTTCTCAACTTAAATCTATGCCCTTAGTATTTGACATTTTCACCCTGGGAAAAAAAAAATCCACGTCCACTCCACCCACATCTCAATTTTATGTGTTCCTTTCACAATTATCCCTGTTGCGCTTCTTCAACAAATGAATAACATTGGCTATTCTCTTGTATGTGAACCTTGCCTGTGGTGAAAGAAGATACAAACATTTCTGTCAAGGCTCTAGTAGCTTTCTCGCTTGCCTCCTTCAGTGTCCTGGGAGAGATCCTAACAGGCCCTTGGAATTTATCTAGCGTAATGATTTTCATTATACCCAACACTACCATCTTAAGTTCGATATACCCGAGAATATCAACATGCTCCACCCCAATCTTAACATTATCCATTTCTTTCTCTTTGGTGAATTCCAATGTGAAGTACTCATTAAGGACCTTACCCATTTCCTCTGGCTCCTCACATAAATCACTTCTTTTGTCAAGTGGATATACCATTTATCTAGCCATCCGCCTACATAGTTACACAGCACGGAAACAGACTCTTTGGTCTAATCACTCCACACCAACCATGATCCCAACCTATTCCAGTCCCATATCCCTCCAAACCTTTGTTATTCATTTACTTATCCAAATGTCTTGAATTTTGTAAATGTACCCACATTCACCACTTCCTCTGGAAGTTCATTCCACATATGACCCACTGTTTAAAAAGACCCACCCTCATGTCCTTTTTAAAATCTTTCTCCTCTCAACTTAAAAAATATGGCCTCTAGTTGTTAAATTTCCCCCAACACAGCGAAAAGACACCTGCTATTCACTGTATCTGCACCCTTCATAATTTTACAAACCTCTACAAGGTCCACTGTGCTCCTCATCCTCCTGCGCTCGAGTGAAAACAGTCCCAACCTAACCAGCCTTTCTCTATTACTTTCCAGCATAACGTCTTGTATTCAATGCCTCGTCGAATAAAGTATCCTACGTGCCTTCTTAACTACTCTAGTCACATGTTCTGTTTCGATCATGGACCTATGCACATACATATCAAGGTGCTGGTGATCTACTACTACTGAGGTTTTGACCGTTCAGCATGTACTCCAAGAAATTGAAAGTTTTCTCTGCAACTGTTCTGGCCATTCGACCAGCCTGTCTATTTCTTCCTGTCATCAAAAATTTTCCTCGTTGCTTTTTATCAGACCGATGTTTATGTCATGTCTGAATTAACCAAAAAACCTGGATGTAAGTTTGCTTGCTGAGCTGGAAGGTTCCTTTTCAGACGATTTGTCACCAAAAAGCCTTCTTTATTCACATATAAATCATTAATACATATTACAAAAAGTGGTCCAGCACTGCACCAGCCACACACCATTCAACAAAGGCTTTCAGCCTGTGTTTGACATGGATGATGATGTGATAGTGTAGGGGGACGAGCTGAGAATAGTTCACAGGCCGGCGCAACATCGAGGGCCGAAGGGCCTGTTCCGCGCTGTACTGTTCTACGTTCTAAAAAAAAAACCTCTGCCCTTTTGCCTCCTGTCACTTAGTCAAATTAAAATTGAATTTACAAAACTGCCTCTGATCCCAAGGGGTCTTAGTTTCTTCATTAGTCTTTCATGCCATTCACTGTCAAAGGTCATAATGACATTCATCAGTTGCATGACCCTCAGCCACACATCCAGTCACCACCTCCAAATGCTAAACAAACCTGAATATGTGACCTCTCCCTGACAAATCCATGTTGGTCACCCTTGATTAATTCTCATTTCTCCAAGATGAAATAAGTTCTGCCTCAGAATTTTCTTCAGAAGTTTCCCAACCATTGATGTTAGGCTTACTGGACGATTGTGCTTTGGTTTTAATCACTTCCATCATTTTGCTCCTCATATATAATGAAAAAGCCTCAGGATTCTCCTTTACTTGGCAAGGAAATTTCATGACCCCTTTTAGTCCTCCTAATTCCTTGTTTAAATTCTTTCCATCTTCCTTTATATTATGGAATCATAGAGATTTACAGTATGGAAACAGACCTTTCGGTCCAACCCGTCCATGCCGACCAGATATCCCAACCCAATCTAGTCCCAACTGCCAGCACATGGCACATATCCCTCCAAACCCTTTCTATTTATATGCCCATCCAGATGCCTTTTAAATGTTGCAATTGTACCAGCCTCCCCCATTTCATCTGGCAGCTCATTCCTTATACTCACCACCCTCTGCGTGAAAAAGTTGCCCCTAAGATCTCTTTTGATATCTTTCCCCTCTCACCCTAAACCTATGCCCTCTAGTTCAAGACTCCCTGACCCCAGAGAAATGATTTTGTCTACTTATCCATGCCCCTTAATTTTGTAAACGTCAATAAGGTCACCCCTCAGCCTCCAACGCTCTAGGGAAAACAGTCCCAGCCTGTTCAGCCTCTCCCTATAGCTCAAATCCTCCAACCCTGGCAACATCCTTGTAAATCTTTTCTGAACCCTTCGGGGCTAGTCCGATTTCAGTTCCCTAAACCTCTCACATGCTTCCTTTTACTTTTGACACAAGTTTCAACATTACTTGTCATCCAGGGCTCCTGTATCTTGCCATTGTAATCTTTTACCCTCACAAGAACATGCTGTTCCTGAATTCTGATCAATTGATGTTTAAAACACTTGCATGCCACGTGCTTAAACAGATAACCTTAATCTAATTCCTCTGGTTCCTGCATAATGCTGATGTCATTAGCCTCCCCCTCAAATTAGCACTTTCACACAAAACCTTATCCATAACCATCTTAAAACTGAAAAGTTATGATCACTGTTCCCAAAATGGTCCTCCAAAGAAACTTCAATCAATTGGCCAGAATCATTGTCTGGTTATACCCAGTTCTCCCATTGGACTATCTACATATTGTTTCAAGAAACCCCCTTGGACACACCTTTTCAATTAGTGTACAAAATCCCATGCAAGGACTGCACAAAACACTACATAGGACAAACAGGAAGACAGCTAACAATCCGCATCCATGAACACCAACTAGCCACGAAACGACACAACCAGCTATCCGTAGTAGCCATACACTCAGATGACAAACAACACAAATTCGATTGGGACAACACCACTATTATAGGGCGGGCCAAACAGAGAACAGCCAGGGAATTCCTAGAGGCATGGCACTCATTCACAAATTCCATCAACAGACACATCGACCTAGACCCTATATATCGGCCACTGCAGCGGACAGCAACTGACAACCGGAAGCGGCAGATTCAAACCAGTATAAATGCCAGAGGAATCAGCACAGAAGTGCTTCACAGGAGGCTCCCAAGCACTGAAGATTTCACCTAGAAAGGGGACGAAACATTTGCAAGAAAAACTCCCAGCTCGGCGAACAGAACCACAACACCTTTTCAATTCCACTTCACTGAGGGAGTCCCAGTAAACACTGGGGAAGTTAGAATCATTCAGTACAAAAAAAAGTTACTACTTACAGTAAATGGATTCTAGCTATTGACATGAACTGTTAACATATGACTACCAGTTAAACACCAGACATATTCCGCCTACAGACACATCCTTGCAGGAGGTACAGACCAACTGGTTCACAAATTCTAAGACCTCTGACTTATTGGTTAAAAATAAAAATAACAGCGCACAAAAATCGGTGAGGATAACAAACTGGCTTTCTTCAGGTATTAGGTGTTAGTCACTACAGTAAAAAGGACACCACCTTCCCTTCTCAGCATTTATCTCAGCCACATCTCAAACTGTTCAGCCAATGGGTAGTCAATCATGTTGTTGACTTACAGAAGGCCAGTCACCATTCCACTGACCACTCAGCTACTTGTGGCTAGCCAATTCTTATTCTGTAAACATCCCTTGTGAGCGTTTGGCTGCAACTAAACTTCTCCCACAGTTTGAACAAACAACAGTTTAATCATCACCCTATGGCAAGCTTGCTTTTTAAAAAAGTACAGGAATTCCTTTCACAGTCCTTTTCCCAATTTCAGTCCATATTAAAGATTGCATAAAAATCAAGAGATTCAAACATTACGCAATAATTTTCAACAAGCTAGGACAAAGCAGCCACAGAACTAACACCTCACCCATGACATTCCATCGTCAACACACTGTGGCAGCAATGCATCCCATCTGCAAGTGGTACAGCAGCAACTCATCAATGCCCCCATGACAACACATTCCAATTCCACTACCTACCTCCAGAACCATAACAGCAACTGATGCATGGAAATACCACTAACTGAAACTTCCTGCTCAACTTGAAACCCTGTTTCCAAACCATCACGGTCACTGGGTCAAAATTCTAGAACTCTATCCCAAAATGCATTGCTTGTACTAGAACTGCACAGGTTCAAGAGAGCAGCTCAACACCTTCTCTAGCACCATATTAGATGGGCAATAAATGCCGGTCTATGTAGCAACCCCCACATTCTGGGAGTGAATAAAACAAAGCACTCTTCAAACCTGAAACCTCCTTTCCTCCTCCAGTACCAAACCACAAATGGCAACCAACTCAGATTCTGCCCAGCTAAATCCAAATCCATCTCTTTCTGAGCCACAATAAGTCTCCTTGTCAAACAGCAAATACATTATGCAGTAGACCCTGCAAACCTCCAACCTGGAACAGACCCGCCCTATCCCCAGTGGCACCTGCATATTCCATCTCAGACCCTCCTGATTCTTTGGTCACTCCACCTTACCTTATTAGTCAGATATCTCTTGCTTGCAACAGACGGCAGTCGTAGTACACGGCTCAGAGCATCCTTCACTGTAAGGTTGTCAGGAAGGATCAAGGGTTTAAGGTCAGGCTTTGCCCGATTCAGTATGAACTCCTGAAGAAAGAAAGACATGCAGAGTGAAGGGAGATGCAAGAAAACACCAACATTGTTATTCTGTTTTTACAACCTCCTTTTGCCACCTCCATTCCAGATATTTACCGCTCTTTACACAAAGCTTGTCTGTCAACTCCTTTATACTGCCCCCCTGCCCCTTCTACCTTAAACTTATGCCCCATTTATACCCTGCGAAATAGACACCGACAATCCATCCCCCACAATTTTGTAAACCTCTATCAGGCACCCTCAGTCTCTGACGTTCAAGTGAAAACAAACCAAGTTTGTCCAATTCCTCCTCCAAGCTAATAACTTCCAAAGCAGGCTGATACCGGTTAAACCTTACCTATACGAAGCCTTCACATACCTCTGGGATTGTGGGCGGCCAAACTGTACAGATGTAACATTACTTGCCAATTTTTATACTTTATGTCCCAACTGATAATGGCAAGAATGCCATTTACCTTTTCACTATGGCCTCCACTTGTATTGCCTGCCATCTTCAGGACACTGCAGACCTATATGACTGGATCCCTCTGTATGTTAATGCTTCTAAGGGTTCTGACATATACTGCATATTCCTCTGCTGCATTAGACCTTCTGAAATGCATCACCTCTCAATTATCCAGATTAAATCTTCCCAATGTCAAGTAATGCTGCAGGTATACCTTGCAAATTGCTCAGTATCGCAATTCTAAGGGCAAGATATGGAAATTCCAGGTTGTGATGATAGAGTGATCTCTTCCTTCAATTCTTGGATGGAAATATGGCACATCCATCAGCAAAACTACACTCTCGACAGGAATAGATTTTTAAAATAAATGCCTGCGAGAAGCATTTTTAGCTGTAGCTGCTCTCAGACCACAGAGATCGGCTAGAGCAGCTGTTGGAGGCACCGAGGAACATACAGGAAGCAGACAGTGTGATAGATAACAGTTTCAGGGAGGTAGTGCCAGCACAGGTTCAGTCAGTAAATGGGCGATCGATTGGAGAGACAGACAGGTACAGTTGTTCCTGCAGCAGGGAGGGAGGGGGTGGAGGAGGAGGACGAGGACGAGGAGGAGAACAGTGCCTCAAGAGAAAATAACAGCAGCAGCCAGGTCTTCGGTACCACGACTGTAACCCTGCCTTACAGCAGAGCCAAAAGATTGATGAATGAAACTGCATTTATTTCAATGGAAGAGGCCCAGCAGATTGAATTCAGGGCACGGATGGACGGGGAGATTATAATTGTTACATGGCTGAGGAAGGTGTAGGACTGGCAGCTCCATGTTCCAGGGATACAGATGTGATAGGAAGGATAGAATTGGAGGCTGTCGAGCTGGGGGAATGGCAATTTTGGTTAGGGAAAACATCATGGCAGTACGTAAGAGGATATGTCCAAGGGATTCTTAAATGAAGCTATATGGGTGGAATTGAGAAATAAGGAGGGGGTGCTCACTACATACAATAGTGTCCCACGGATAGGCAGCAGCAAACGGAGCAGTAAATACATAGGAAAAGTGCTGACAGCTAAAAGAATAATAGGGTTGTAATAGTAGGGGATTTTAACTCTCCAAACATAGACTGGGACTGCCATAGCGTTAAGGGAATGGTTATGGACAAGGACAGGCCTGGTCCACAAGCCAAAGTTCTAAACTGGGGCAAGGCCAGTTTTGATGAGCTCAGAGAGGAACTTTGAAAGGTTGACTGGGGGAGGCTGTTCGCAGGTAAAGGGACATCTGGCAAGTGGGAGGATTTCAAAAGTAAGATAACATGAGTTCAGGGAAAGCATAGAGTCACATAGCATGGAAACTGACCCTTCAGTCTAACCAGTCCATGGTGACCATAATCCCAAACTAAACTAGTCCCATCTGACTGCCCCTGGCCCATATCCCTCCAAATCTTTCCGATTCATGTACATATCCAAATGTCTTTTAAATGATGTGATTGTACTCACATCCTCAGTTTCCTCAGGAAGTTCATTTCACACGCACAACACCCATTATATAAAAAAAACCATGAGACAAAATTTTTAACCAACTCTCTCCTCTGACCTTCAAAATGTGCCCTGATCCTGGGTGAAATTCAACAACCGTTAACTCTCACTGTTGTAGATACTTCCATTAGGTCACCTCTCAACCTCTTACACTCCGGTGGAAAGAAGTCCTGGTCTCTCCAGCCTTTCCTTATAACTCAAATCATCCACATCCAGCCTGGTAAATCTCTTCTGAATCCTCTCCAGCTTAATAATATCCTTCATGCAAGTGGGCAACCAGAACTGGTCTCAAAAATGTCCAGGACAATTTTAACATGACTTCCCAATCTTATTCTGAAAAGTTCTGATCAATGAAGGTAAGTCTGTTCTTGTTAATGTGAATGGCAAGGTCGGCAGGAATAGGGAACACTGCATGACTGGAGAAATTGAGGCCCTGTTCAAGAAAAATAAGGAATCGTATGTTAGGTATAGACAGCTGGAATGAAATGAACCCGTGAGCGTAGGTCGTGGAAGAGAACACTCGAGAGGAAAATCAGGAAGTCAAAAAGGGACATGAGATAGCCTTGGCAGATAAGGTTAAGGGAAATCCAAGGAGATTCGACAATTATATTAAGGGCGAAAGAACAACAAGAAAGGGAACAGGAACCCTTAAAGATCGACAAGGCCATTTTTTGGGGAACCGTAGGAGTTGGGCGATATACAAAAAATTCGCATTAAGATCTACTATGGAGAAAGACACAAAAGCTAGGGAACTCAGAAATAAGCAGCGATGTCTCAAAGAGTCCACATTACAGAAAAGGAGGTGCGGGAGCTCTTAAAATGCATAAAGGTAGATAAATCTCTCAAACTTGATCAAGTATAGTCCAGGACATTGTGGGAAGCTAGAGAAGAACTTGCAAGACCCCGAAGGGATATTTTTGAATCATTGGTAGTCACGGGTAAGGTGCTGGAAGACTGGAGGGTGGCTAATGTTGTGCCTTTCCGCAAGAAAGGCTGCAACGACGAGTCAAGGAACTACAGACCGGTGAGCCTGACGTCAGTGGTGGGTAAGTTGTTGTAGGAGATACTGACAGAGAAATCTACATGCGTTTTGAAAGACAGGGACTGATTAGGGATAGTCAGCATGGCTGTGCACATAGGAAATCAGGTTTGTGAGAGGCGATTAAGTTTTTTTGTGAGGTGATTAGGAAGATAGATGGAGGCAGAGCGGTAGAAGTTGTCCACATGACAGGCCTTTGATAAGGGTCCGCATGGTAGACTGGTTAGTCGAGACCACTAGCCAATTGGATATAAAAATAGCTTGACGATAGGAGACAGAGGGTGGTGATACGGGGGTTGTTCAGATTGGAGGCCTGTGACCAGCGGTGTGCCACAAGGATCGCAGCAGTGTCTGTAGTTGCTCATCATTTATATAAACGATTTGAATGAAAATATCAGAGGAATGATTATTAAGTTTGCAGATGACACCAAAATTAGTGGCATAGTGGATGATGAAGAAGGTTGTCTTAAGTATCTTGATCAACTGGGCCAAGGAAAGGTAGACTGAGTTTAATTTAGATAAATGCAAGATGTTGCAGATCTACTTGGGAGGTTTCAAACTCGAGTGACAGGGGGTTGGGAACCAGAGCAGCAGGTCAGCAAGTGCAGGGATTGAGGGGAAGGTAAATGCCAAGATCAGTAAATCAAAATGAAAGGATAGGCAGAGACAGGTAAGTGAGCACCATTGTACTAGCGGGCTGAAGTATGTTTATTTCAGTGCAAGGAGTATTATCGGTAAGGCAGATGAGCTTAGAGCCTGGGGCAGTACACGGGACTATGATGGTGTGGCCATTACAGAGACTTAGTTGAGGGAGGGACAGGACTGGTTGCTCAACGTTCCAGGGTTTCGTTGTTTTACAGGAGACAAGGAGAAAGGTAAAAGAGGTGGAGGAGTTGCATTACTAACCAGGGAGAATGTTACATCTGCACACAGAGGACATGCTGGAAGGCTCATCCACTGACGCAGTATGGGTACAGCTCAAAAATAAGGCGGGTGCAAACATTCTGATAGGCTTATACTATAAGCCTCCAAACAGCCACCAAAAGATTGTGGAGCAAATGTGCAGGCAGGTAAAATATCATCGTGGGTGACTTCAACTTCCCCAAGATTGACTGCGACTCCCTATCAGCAAGAGGCTTTGTTTAGTGCATCCAAGAGGGCTTTTTGAAATTAGTATTAGATAGTCCAGCTCGAGGAGGCGTTATATAGATCATTGTGTTGGCTCATGATTCTGGCCAAGTGGGACAGCATTTTGGAAACAGTGGCCACAAGTCAAGTTCTAAGATAGCTATGAAAAAGGATGTCAGGATCTTGTAAGAAGGTTCTCGACTGGGGGAGGGCAAATTACATCAGCATTAGGCAGGAGCTAGGAAGTGTGAATTGGGAGGAGATGTTATCAAGCAATTCCATATTTGTCATGTGGAAACTGTTTAAAGACCTGCTGGTAGAGTTCAAGTCTGGCATGTTCCACTGAGAAAGAAGGACAAGGATGGCAAGGTAAGGGACTCTTGGAAATGAGAGAGGTTGTGAATTAAGTCAAAAGGAAAGAAGCAGCACATGTAAGGTTTAGGAAACTAAAATCGGACAGGGCCCATGAGAAACATTAGGCAAGAAAGGAACTAGGAGAGAAAGAAGGTGCCATGAAATGCTCTTGCCAAGTAGAGTTAAAGAGAATCGCAAGTCGGTAAGCAGGAGGCTGAAAGAACACAGCAAACCAGGCAGCATCTGGAAGTGCAGAAGTCAACATTTCGTGTGTAACCCTTCTTCAGGACTGGGGATGGGTGTAGGTGGAACTGTAGATAAAGAGAGTGGTGGGGGCTGGGTGGTGAAGTGGGGAGAGTGAGGACTGCAGATGCTGGAGATCAGAGCTTAAAAATGTGTTGCTGGAAAAGCACAGCAGATCAGGTCAGCAAAGGAACAGGTGAATCAACGTTTCGGGCATAAGCCCTTCTTCAGGAATCCTGAAGGGCTTATGCCCGAAACATTGATTCTCCTGTTCCTTTAATGCTGCCTGACCTGCTGCGCTTTTCCAGCAACACATTTTTAAGTGGTGAAGCGGGGACAAGTGATGACAGGTAGAGGGTACAACCTGGCTTGAATCCGATTGGTGTCAGGGAGTGGAAGGAGGGGGGAGGGGCTGAAAAGGGAGTCGGGGGATAGGAAGGGAGGTTATTTGAAATCGGAGAACTCAATGTTGAGTCCTCTGGGCTGTAGGCTGCCCAGGTGGACTAGGTGTTGTTGTTCCTCCAATGTGCAGTGTGGCTCATTGTGACAATGGAGGCGGCCAAGGATAGTTATGCTGGGAAAGGAGATTAAAATGGACGGGTGACTGGGAGGTTTGGTCAGCCCCTGCAGGCCTGTCGGTCATGTTCAGGAGGTGT
This sequence comes from Hemiscyllium ocellatum, assembly GCF_020745735.1. Classification (NCBI taxonomy): domain Eukaryota; kingdom Metazoa; phylum Chordata; class Chondrichthyes; order Orectolobiformes; family Hemiscylliidae; genus Hemiscyllium; species Hemiscyllium ocellatum. The sequence goes on from NC_083418.1 coordinate 4,747,959, forward strand.
GGTGTGGTGTGGTGTGGTGTGGGGGGTGGGGGGGAAGGTGGTGAGTTCAAAGGAGACATGAGTTACAATTTTTTTTTAAAAAACACAGTCTGTCAACAATAATGGTGGAGGCAGATACAATAAGGGCAAAGGAGCAATTAGGGACTTTAAGATAAGCACATAAATATGCATGGAATGGAGGGACATGGACCAAGGGCAGGCAGAAGGGTTTAGTTTGATTTGGCATCATGTTCGGCACAACATCACGTGCCAAAGGGCCCTTTCTTGCGCTGTGCTGTTCCATGTCACACTTTGGTAAGACAAACCAGGGCAGAACTTCCACAGTTAATGGTGGTACCCCAGGGAGTGCTGTCGAATAGAGAGATCTAGGGGAGCAGGTCCCATGAAAGTTGTGTCACAGGTAAACAGGGTGGTGAAGTCAGCATTTGACACACTAGCCTTCATCGATCAGAGCATCGAATACAGGAATTGGGACACCATGTTGTGACTGGACAAGACATTTCTGGAGTACTGTGCGCTTTTCCGGTTGCCCTGCTTTAGGAAAGATATTATGAAACTGGAAAGGGTGCAAAAAAAAAGACAAAAACGCAACAAAGACTGAAGAGTTTGAGTGATAAGAACAGGCGGGATAAGCTGGGACTTTTCTTCCCTGGTACACAGGAGGCTGAGGGCCTGCTTTTTGCAGGTTTATAATATCACGAGGGGCATAAATAAGGTGAATAGCCAAGATACTTTAGTGAATGAGTCCAAAACTAGAAGGCATAGGTTTAAGGTGAGAGGAGAAAGATTTAAAAGGGACCTGAGGGGCAATCTTTTCACACAGAAGTTAGGTACATTGAGAGAATGAACTGCCAGATGAAGTGATAGAGGTGGGTATGTTGCAGCTGTACAGGACATTGGTTAGGCCACTGTTGGAATATTGCGTGCAATTCTGGTCTCTTTCCTATCAGAAAGATGTTGTAAAACTTGAAAGGGTTCAGAAAGATTTATAAGAATGTTGCCAGGGTTGGAGGATTTGAGCTATAGGGAGAGGCTGAACAGGCTGGGGCTGCGTTCCCTGGAACGTCGGAGGCTAAGGGGTGACCTCATAGACGTTTACAAAATTATGAGGGGCATGGATAAGGTAAATAGGCAAAGTCTTTTCATTGGGGTTGGGGATTCCAGAACTAGAGGGTATAGGTTTTGGGTGAGACCTAAGATATAGGGGCAACTTTTTCACACAGAGGGTGGTATGGGTACGGAATGAACTGCCAGAGGAAGTTGTGGATGCTGGCACAATTGCAACATTTAAAAGGCATTTGGATGGGTAAATGAATAGGAAGGGTTACAGGGATATGGGCCGTGTGCTGGCAGGTGGGACTAGATTGGGTTGGGATATCTGGTTGGCATGGATGGGTTGGACTGAACGATCTGTTTCCATGCTGTACATCTCTATAACTCTATGTGCCTCTAAGGGGAAGGTGTCAGTTCTGGTTCTCTTCAAGGGAGTTGTAGTAACCTGGTGGTGGGGTGCCTGCTCCGTGGAATGCAGAGCAAATAGCTTTGAGTTTTATTTAAAAACTTAAAACAAAAAGGGCAAAAGAAGTATGGGTGGGTGGCGTCAGGCTCACACACAGCCAGGGTTTTAGCCTTGCTTTCAGTTGTTGAAGTTAGAGTTTTTGGAGTTGAAGCTGTTAGATACAACTCGCTTTCTGCTGATACATAAAGCCTGGGTTCTCTCTCCGCTGCTCAATTCGTCTTTCATTTTTCCTTTCTTCTGGACTGGAGGGGATAGCAAATGAGGATAAATCTCTTTGCACGTTCAAATGGTTTGCTGTCACTGAATGCCCATTACCTACATCCTGGGGGTTACCACTAACCGAAACTGACTAGACTAGTCAGAACAATACTGGGGTTACAAGCAGCATTTGGGATTCTGCAGAGGTTATCTTACCATACAGATGATTTGAGAAATCGGGGATAATCTGGATCCACTCTCCCCAATGCCCATTCTGTGCACCCCTGGGGACACACACAGCCCAGCTGCTAATTGTGAATGAACAACGACAATTAGTATGTTCTGTAGCCTCTTCACTGGCTGGATCCTGACCTTGAAAACTGATGAAAGCTCACCTTGCCTCCCCTATATCAAAATCCCCTTTTCCTTACCTTCTGGGGCATTTTTCCTAGGACCCAGTCAAGCTTGAGATCCACAGGATGAGCTGCTCGTTGGCTCAGCTCTGATTTCGCTGCTGAGTCCCGATCATCAACCAGCACAATCTGTAAAACAACATCGTCTGTTCTATCAAACCACTCAGCCTACAGTCCTGGCTTCTCCATATGGAGAACCCCACTTGGGCAGCTAATTGCAGCTTAGTTCCCGTTCCCAACAAATCACAGCCCATCCTTTCCAGGAGCAGCCAATCAATGGTAACCACACTACTCTATGACAGCCAATTTCTGTGTGTCCTTCCCTGTGAATTATTTCCCCTACAGACACCCGCATAATGAATCTCAATGGTCACATCCCAATCCCGGTGTCCTGCTCCGATCCCCATCTCCACACTAATCCTGCCTGCACTGATCCCAATGCCCACATCTTAATCCCCACACTCAGTCCTGCTCGCCACCATCTCCCACCGCTACACACTAATCCAAACTCGCATAGATTCCCAACCCCCCCCACCCCCCCCCCCCCCAACACTGAGCTCAGATCCCTGACTGATCCCCATTTCACACCTCCCCAAAACAAATGGAAAGTCTGACTCCATCTGCCAATCCCAGCACCAGCCTCCCACCGTAGTGATTAGATTAGATTAGATTACTTACTGTGGAAACAGGCCCTTCTGCCCAACAAGTCCACACCAATCCTTTGAACAGCAACCCACCCAGACCCATTCCTCTATGTTTACCCCTTCACCTAAAGCTATGGGCAATTTAGCATGGCCAATTCACCTAGCCTGCACATTTTTGGACTGTGGGAGGAAACTGGAGCACCCAGAGGAAACCCACGCAAACATGGGGAGAATGTGCAAACTCCACATAGACAGTTGCCTGAGAAAGAGGTTTCACTCACCTTTCCATCTCCTGTTATTTTACCCACAAAATCGACTGGACATTTCTCGCGATCACAGATGGCTTGGAGAAATGCTGAGTCCTTGGAGCGCATTAGAAGAGCATTTGATTCTTGATACTCAGCTCCCCACAGCTCGAGCACACTCAGGGTCGGATCACCAACCTTCAATGACAGCAAACGTAGTCAAGGGCAATATTCAAATCCTAGAGGCATCTCCCACCTTCAATGATGGGGAACATGGGTCATCATTGACCCTATGTTTGGAGGTTCAGTGCAAGGTAAGAATACTTAAATATGTGCTGTATATGTTTTCTCACTAAGAGGAATCTGACAAAATATCAGGTGTGAAGGAAGTGAAGGCACTGGATTGTGCAAAAACCGAGTGAGATTTAATGCAAAGACTGTTGATCTGAAGGGTAAATCGGTCACTTCGACTGGATGGCTTGTATCTCAACTTGATGAGAATAGCAGGGGTGAATATTGTGAGACAACTTGCCATAATCACTGTGTCCCCAAAACACAGGGATGTTAGACGATTGGAGAACAGCAACTGTAGTAGGCAGGTGCAGAAGATGGGGAGAGAAGAGGTGGGAACTTGAGACAGGCAGAGAAAGGACACAACAGAGTGTTTAAATGAAATTGGACCATAGGCCTAATTTTGGTTATGGAGAAAATCCCCATGATAATTTCACAACAGAAGTAGGTGCAGGCATCAGATGTTGCCCAACTGTAAAAGTATAATGACAGAATGCCGTCAGGTTCACTTTCAATTGGTTATGACAGAACTGCGTGTCTGTTAAAGGCACCGTATAATTACAAGTAGCAAGAGATTGTTGGTTGCTGTAAATTATTTTACAATACAAGCTCCACTGAAAATGGTTAACCACTGCTGGTTTTAGTTTGTGTGCTACAGTAACATCTTAAAAATTGGAATCTTGTGTAGTTGGTTACTAGGATTTCAAGTATCTGAGTTATCAGTCTCAACAGGGACTGCAATACCATTAGCTTATAGTGATGTTGAAAGACGATGAAACTCAGATTTCAGCATTTGCGTAAGAGATACAGGGGTAATATGAAGAAGAAATGTTTTATTCAGTTAATGGCTATTACATTTTTAAGCACAGAGCTGATGAGAGGAGATCTGCAATTTTACTTGAGGGAATAAACATGCAGGGGTAATCAGGGAAAATGAAATGGACAGAGAGCCTTGGTCATCCCTTTTCTGTGCTCATCATGACTTGCTTTTCGAGAATGAGTCAGCAGTGAGATTAGATTAGATTAGATTCCCTACAGTGTGGAAACAGGTCTTTCGGCCCAACAAGTCCACACTGAACTTCCGAAGAGTACCCACCCTGTCCCATTTCTCTCTGAAAGGTGCACCTAACACTACGGGCAATTTCTCATGTCCAATTTACCTGACATGCACATCTTTGGACTGGGAGATGAAATTGGAGCACACGGAGGAAATCCACACAGACACAGGGAGAATGTGCAAACTCCACACAGACAGTTACCCGAGGCTGGAATTGAACCTGGGATCTTGGTGCTGAGAGACAGCAATGCTAAGCACTGAGTCACCATGCTGCCCCTAAATCTGAACCCACAATCGGTCACATTCAGTCTTGTGCTGCCTCCATTTAATTTATTGCTGCGAACACTTTACTGTATCAACAACGTGCCCACCTTGAATTTGCTGGTGTAAATCGTGGCCCCAGCTGGCTCACTTAGCTCCTTCAGCACGTTACCTACACGGCAGAACAAAACCATCAGCTGTTGATACCAGCCAAATACAGATTGTAGTAACTAGTCTCTAACAAACTGCACAAAAAAAATCCCTACACCACTCCCATTCATTCTCTCAATCCCACTGAACCAAATCCCTTCCCATTCACTCTTACTGTACAAGATTCTAAAGAATTCAAACTCCTTCTCATTCACTCCAATTGTAACCAATCCCAATGAACCAAATTCCATCTCATTCATTCACACTGACAGAACCCTTTCTCATTCTCTCACTGTACTTAGAGTCATAGAGTCAGAGAAGCACAGCATGGAAACTGACCCTTCGGTCCAACCCATCCATGCCGACCAGAGATCCCAACCCAATCTCGTCCCACCTGCCAGCACTCGGCTCATATCCCTCAAACCCTTCCTATTCATATACTCATCCCAATGCCTCTTAAATGTTGCAATTGTACCAGCCTCCACCACATCCTCTGGCAGCTCATTCCATACATGTACCACCCTCTGTGTGAAAAAGTTGCCCCTTTGGTCTATTTTATATTCTTCCCCCTTCACCCTATACCAATGACCTCTAGTTCTGGACTTCCCAACCCAAGGGAAAAGACTTTGCCTATTTACCCTATCCATGCCCCTCAGTTTTGTAAACCTCGATAAGGTCACCCCATTGCCTCCCATGCTCCAGGGAAAACAGCTCCCAGCCTCAGTCTTGCCCTATAGCTCAAATCCTCCAAACCTGGCAAAATCCTTGTGAAACTTGAAAGGGTTCAGAAAAGATTTACAACATCTTTCCGACAGGAAGGAGACCAGAATTGCATGCAATATTCCAACAGTGGCCTAACCAATGGCCGCAACATGACCTCCCAATTCCTGTACTCCATACTCTAACCAATAAAGGAAAGCATACCAAACGCCGCCTTCACTATCCTATCTACCTGCGACTCCACTTTCAAGGAGCTATGAGCCTGCACTCTAAGGTCTCTTTGTTCAGCAACACTCCCTAAGACCTTACCATTAAGTGTATAAATCCTGCTAAGGTTTGCTTTCCCAAAATGCAGCACCTCGCATTTATCTGAATTAAACTCCATCTGCCACTTCTCAGCCAATTAGCTCATCTGGTCAAGATCCTGTTGTAATCTGAGGTAACCCTCGTCGCTGTCCACTACACCTCCAATGTCATCTGCAAACTTCCCAACAGTACCTCTTATGCTCGCATCTAAATCATTTATGCAAATGACAAAAAGTAGAGGAGCCAGCACCGGTCCTTGTGGCACTCCACTGGTCACAGGCCTCCAGTCTGAAAAACAATCCTCACCACCATCCTCTGACTTCTACCTTTGAGCCAGCTCTGTATCCAAATGGCTAGTTCTCCCTGTATTCCCCGAGAACTAACCTTGCTAATCAGACTCCCATGGGGAACCTTGTTGAATGCATTACTGAAGTCCATATAGACCACATCAACCGCTCTGCCCTCATCAATCCTCTTTGTTACTTCCTCAAAAAACTCAATCAAACTTTGTGAAACATGGTTTCACAAGCACAAAGCCATGTTGACTATTGTTAATCAGTTCTTGTCTTTCCAAATACATGTATTTGGAAGACTTCGAGTCTCTCGGAAGACTTCGCGACGGCTGGTGGGTAAGTTTGGTCGTTTATTTAATAGTTAAAAATTTAAAGTTTTCTTTCAAAAAAAGCGGTAGCAGACCCGGAAGGCGCGCTAGGTTACTTGGGTAAGGTTTTTTTTCTCCCCTTATTTAAACGCGTAGGCGAGTCACCCGAGGCACTACACGAGTAGTGCCTCCCACCCTTCCACCTCCTCTAACCTAATAATAAGACCAATTGTGACTAGCGGGTAAGTGCTGCATTTTCCTTGTTTGTTTCTTTAGATTTAGTTGGTTTTGTTGTTTTTTTTTAAGGAAAGCTTACTTTTAGAGGGATGGCAGTGAAGAGAGGGCAATGTTCCTCTTGCAACATGTATGAGGTGAGGGAAGCCATTAGCGTCCCTGCTGAGTACACTTGCAAGAAGTGCACCCATCTCCAGCTCCTCCAAACCCGTGTTAGGGAACTGGAGCTGGAGTTGGATGAACTGCGGATCATTCGGGAGGCAGAGGAGGTCATAGATCGGAGCTTTAGGCAAGTAGTTACTCCGAAAGTTCAAGATAGATGGGTGACAGTGAGGGGGAGTGGGAGGAGGAAGCCAGTGCAGGGACCCCCTGCGGTCATTCCCCTCAAGAACAAGTATACCGTTTTGGATACTTGTGGGGGGGATGACTTACCAGGGGCAAGCAACGAGGTTCAGGCCTCTGGCACGGAGCCTGGCCCCGTTGCTCAGAAGGGTAGGGTGGAGAAAGGTAGAGCAATAGTTCTTGGGGACTCGATAGTGAGGGGTACAGACAGACGGTTTTGTGGGGGCGACAGGGACTCACGTTTGGTATGTTGCCTCCCAGGTGCAAGGGTACGTGATGTCGCTGATCGTGTTTTCCGGGTCCTTAAGGGGGAGGGGGAGCAGCCCCAGATCGTGGTCCACGTTGGTACCAACGATATAGGTAGGAAGAAGGGTGAGGATGTCAGGCAGGCTTTCAGGGAGCTAGGTTGGAAGCTCAGAGTTAGAACAAACAGAGTTGTAGTCTCTGGTTTGTTACCCGTGCCACGTGATAGAGAGTCGAGGAATAGGGAGAGAGAGCAGTTAAATGCGTGGCTACAGGGATGGTGCAGGAGGGAGGGATTCCGGTTTCTGGACAACTGGGGTCCTTTCTGGGGAAGGTGGGACCTCTATAAAAAGGATGGTCTACACTTGAACCTGAGGGGCACCAGTATCCTTGGGGGGAGGTTTGCTAGTGCTCTTTGGGAGGGTTTAAACTAACTCCGCGGGGGCATGGGAACCAGGACTGTAGCTTTAGGGTACAGGACCTTGAGTGTAGGGAGGTTAGGAATAATGCAGCGATCTCTAAGGAGGGTGCCTGTAACCAGAAGGGTGGATTGAAGTGTGTATACTTCAATGCCAGAAGTATAAGGAATAAGGTAGGTGAACTTGCAGCGTGGGTTGGTACCTGGGACTTCGATGTTGTGGCCATTACAGAGACGTGGGTAGAACAGGGACAAGAATGGCTGTTGCACGTTCCAGGGTTCAAATGTTTTAGTAGGATCAGACATGGGGGTAAAAAAGGGGGAGGCGTGGCATTACTTGTCAAAGATAGTATCACAGCAGTGGAATGGACGATGGAAGAGGACTTGCCATCTGAGGTAGTTTGGGCTGAGGTTAGAAATAGGAAAGGTGAGGTCACCCTGTTAGGTGTTTTCTACAGGCCTCCTAATAGTCCTAGAGAAGTAGAGGATAATATTGCAAGGATGATTCAGGAAAAGAGTGAAGGTAGCAGGGTGGTTGTTATGGGGGACTTTAACTTCCCAGATATTGACTGGGAGAGCTATAGCTCGAGTTCATTAGATGGGTCGGTGTTTGTACAATGTGTGCAGGAGGGTTTCCTGACACAATATGTCGACAGGCCAACAAGAGGGGAGGCTATATTGGATTTGGTTCTAGGTAATGAACCAGGCCAGGTGTTAGACTTGGAGGTAGGTGAGCACTTCGGGGACAGTGACCACAACTCGGTGACTTTTACTTTAGTGATGGAGAGGGATAATCGTGCACCGCAGGGCAAGAGCTATAGCTGGGGGCAGGGAAATTATGATGCAGTGAGGCATGACTTAGGATGTGTGGATTGGAAAAACAGGCTTCAAGAGAAGAACACTAATGAGATGTGGGGATTGTTCAAGGAGCAGCTACTGCGTGTCCTCGATAGGTATGTACCAGTCAGGCATGGTGTAAAGGGCCTTGTGAGGCAGCCGTGGTTTAGTAAGGAATTGGAGTCCCTTGTGAAAGGGAAGAAGGCGGCATATGTAAAGATGAGGCGTGAAGGTTCAGTAGGGGCGATTGAGAGTTATAAGGTAGCCAGGAAGGAGCTAAAGAGGGAGCTAAGAGAAGCGAGAAGGGGACATGAAAAGTCTTTAGCTGGTAGGATTAGGGAAAACCCAAAGGCTTTCTATAGGTATGTCAAGAATAAAAGGATGACTAGGGTAGGTATCGGTCCAGTCAAGGATAGTAGTGGGAAGTTGTGTGTGGAGGCGGAGGAGATTGGAGAGACATTAAATCAGTACTTTTCATCAGTATTCACTCAGGAACTGTTGCTGATGTGAATATGGAATCACAAATAATTAGAATGGATGCCCTGGAAATATGCAGGGAAGAGGTTTTGGGAATATTGGAAAGGATGAATATAGATAAGTCTCCTGGGCCTGATGGCATTTACCCCAGGATCCTATGGGAAGCTAGGGAGGAGATAGCAGAGCCATTGGCCTGGATTTTTATGTCGTCATTGTCAACGGGAATAGTACCAGAGGACTGGAGGATAGCGAATGTGGTCCCATTGTTCAAGAAAGGGAGTAGGGATAGCCCTAGTAACTATAGGCCAGTGAGTCTGACTTCAGTGGTGGGCAAAGTCTTAGAGAGAATGGTAAGGGATAAGATTTATGAACATCTGGGTAGGAATAACGTGATCAGGGATAGCCAGCATGGTTTTGTGAAGGGCAGGTCGTGCCTCACAAACCTTATTGAGTTCTTTGAGAAGGTGACTAAGGAAGTGGACGAGGGTAAAGCAGTAGATGTTGTGTATATGGATTTTAGTAAGGCGTTCGATAAGGTTCCCCATGGTAGGCTAATGCTAAAACTTCGGAGGTATGGCATTGAGGATACATTAGAGGTTTGGATTAGGAATTGGCTGGCTGGAAGGAGACAGAGGGTAGTAGTTGATGGATTATGTTCATTTTGGAGCGCAGTTACTAGCGGTGTACCACAAGGATCTGTTTTGGGACCATTGCTTTTTGTTATCTTTATAAATGATCTAGAGGAAGGACTTGAAAGCTGGGTAAGCAAGTTTGCGGATGACACAAAAGTCGGTGGAGTTGTGGATAGTGAGGAAGGAAGTGGTAGGTTACAGCGGGATATAGATAAGTTGCAGAGCTGGGCGGAAATGTGGCAAATGGAATTCAATGTAGCTAAGTGCGAAGTCGTTCACTTTGGTAGGAATAACAAGATGATGGATTACTGGGCTAATGGTAGGCTACTTGGTAGTGTGGATGAGCAGAGGGATCTTGGTGTCCATGTACACAGATCTCTGAAAGTTGCCACCCAGGTAAATAGTGCTGTGAGGAAGGCATATGGTGTACTGGGCTTTATTGGCAGAGGAATTGAGTTCCGGAGTCCTGAGGTCATGTTGCAGTTGTATAAGACTCTGGTGAGGCCTCATCTGGAGTATTGTGTGCAGCTTTGGTCGCCATACTATAGGAAGGATGTGGAAGCTTTAGAACGAGTGCAGAGGAGGTTTACCAGGATGTTGCCTGGAATGGTAGGAAAATCTTATGAGGAAAGGCTGAGGCACTTGGGGCTGTTCTCATTGGAGAAGAGAAGGTTTAGGGGAGATCTGATAGAAGTGTATAAGATGATTAGGGGTTTAGATAGGGTAGATACTAAGAACCTTTTACCGCTAATGGAGTCAGGTGTTACTAGGGGACATAGCTTTAAATTAAGGGGTGGTAGGTATAGGACAGATGTTAGGGGTAGATTCTTCACACAGCGGGTTGTGAGTTCATGGAATGCCCTGCCCGTATCAGTGGTGAACTCTCCTTCTTTATGGTCATTTAAGCGGGCATTGGATAGGCATTTGGAAGTTATTGGGCTAGTATAGGTTAGGTAGGATTCGGTCGGCGCAACATCGAGGGCCGAAGGGCCTGTACTGCGCTGTATCCTTCTATGTTCTATGTTCTATGTTCTATGTACATCCTGCCCCTCAGGATTCCCTCTAACAACTTGCCCACCACTGATGTCAGGCTCACTGGTCTATAGTTCCCTAGCTTGTCATTACCACCCTTCTTAAACAGTGGCACCACGTGAGCCAACCTCCAGTCTTCAGGCACCTCACCTGTGTCTATCAATCATACAAGTATCTCAGCAAGAGGCCCAGCAATCACTTCTCTAGCTTCCCATAGAGTTCTAGGGTACACCTGATCAGGTCCTGGGGATTTATCCACCTTTATGCGTTTCAAGACACCAGCACTGCGTCCTCTGTAATATGGACGTTTTGCAAGACGTCACCATCTATTTCCCTACAGTCGATATCTTTCATATCTTTTTCAACAGTAAATACGGATGCAAAATACTCGTTTAGTATCTCCCCCATTTTCTGCGATTCCACACAGAGACCGCCTTGCTGATCTTTGAGGGGCCCTCCTTTTCCCTAGTTACCCTTTTGTCCTTAACGTATTTGTAAGAACCCTTTGGATTCTCCTTAATTCTATTTGCCAAAGCTATCTCATGTCCCCTTTTTGCCCTCCTGATTTCCCCCTCAAGTATACTCCTATTGTCTTTGTACTCTAAGGATTCACTTGATCTATCCTGTCAACACCTTACATATGCTTCCTTCTTTTTCTTAACTAAACCCTCAATTTTTTTCAGTCATCCAGCATTCCCTATACCTATCAGCCTTTCCTTTCACCCTAACAGGAATATGCTTTCTCTGGATTCTCGGTATCTCACTGCTGAAGGCTTCCCATTTTCCAGCCGTCCCTTTACCTGCGAACATCTGCCATCAATCAGCTTCCGAAAGTTCTTGCCGAATACTGTCAAAATTGGCCTTTCTCCAATTTTGAACTTCAACTTTTACATCTGGTCTATCCCTTTCCATCACTATTTTTATCTAATACAATTATGTTCGCTGGCCCCAAAGTGCTCCCCCACTGACACCTCAGTCACCTGCCCTGCCGTATTTCCCAAGAGTAGGTCAAGTTTTGCACCTTCTCTCGTAGGTACATCCACATACTGAATCAGAAAATTTTCTTGTACACATTTAACAAATTCCTCTCCATCTAAACCTTTAACACTATGGCAGTCCCAGTCTATGTTTGGAAAATTAAAATCCCCTACCATAACCACCCGATTATTCTTACAGATTGCTGAGATCGCCATAAAAGCTTGTTTCTCAATTTCCCGCTGACTATTAAAGGGTCTATAATACAATCCCAATAAGATGATCAACCCTTTCTTATTTCTCAGTTCCACACAAATAACTTGCCTGGATGTATTTTCAGGTATATCTTCCCTCAGCACATCTGTAATGCCATCCCTTATCAAAAATGCCACTCCCTCTCCTCTCTTGCCTCCCTTTCTATCCTTCCTGTAGCATTTCTATCCTGGAACATTGAGTTTCCAGTCCTGCCCATCCTTGAGCCATGTTTCTGTAATTGCTATGATATCCCTGTCCCATGTTCCTAACAATGCCCTAAGTTCATCTGCTTTCCATTAGGCCCCTTGCATTGAAATAAATGCTGTTTATTAGTCCTACCTTGTACATGCCTGCCCTGACTGTTTGACTTGCTTCTGTTCTCAACTGTACCAGTCTCAGATTGACCTCTTTCCTCACCATCTCTCTGGGTTCCACCCACCCCACCTTACGAGTTTAAATCCTCCCGAGCAGCTCCAGCAAATTTCCCTGCCAGTGTATTAGTCCCCTTCCAATTTAACTGCAATCCGTCCTTCCTTGTGCAGGTCACTTCTACTCCAAAAGATATTCCAATCGTCCAAAAATGTGAATCCTTCTCCCATGCACCAGCTCCTCAGCCATGCATTTATCTGCTCTATCCTCCTATTCCTGCCCTCACTAGCTCGTAGCACCAGGAGTAATCCAGAGATCACTTCTCGAGGTCCTCCTTTTTAAATTGCTGCCTAGCTCTCTGTAATCTCCCTTCAGACTCTCAACCTTTTGCCTTCCTATGTCATTGTCCACAGTGGAACCAATGACCTCTTGCTGGCCCCTCTTCCCCGTGAGAACATCCTGCAACCTCTGAGATGTCCTTGATCCTGGCACCAGGGAAGCAACACACCAGTCTGATTTTTCGCTGCTGGCCACTGAAACGTTTGTCTATACCTCGGACTAGAGAATCCCCTAACACAATTGATCTCTTGGAACCTGACGTACCCCTCGTTGCATTACAGCCAGTCTCAATACCAGAAACGTGGCTGCGCATGCTATGTCCCTCCGAGAATCCATGCCCCCCTACATTTTCCAAAACAGCATAGTTGTTTGAAATGGGTATAGCCACAAAAGATTCCTGCACTAGCTGCCCACCTCTCTTACCTTTCCTGGAGTTAACCCATCTTTGTGACTGTATCTGTGACTTTTCCCCCTTCCTATAACTGCCATCTACCACATACTGTTGTTGTTGCAAATTCCTCATTGCTTCTAACTGTCTCTCCAACGATCCATTCGATCTGTTAAGATTTGCAACCAACAGGATTTACGACAGATATAATCCACTGTAATTCTTAAACTCCCTTTAAACCCCCACATCTAACAAGACGCACATATCACTCTGCTAAAGGCCATTTTTGCTTCTTCACAATCTACAGACCCAGAAAAAAAGCACTATCTTATTCCTCTACAAACACTGCCCCAGGTTAAATTAATATTTATGTCTTATATGTTGAGTTTAATCAAGTGACATATCTCCAAAAACATATCAAGAAAGAACCCACTCTACTCACTACTGCAGACTTTCTGTAGGTCACACTTAAAACAATAATACTTATCTGCTTCTGTGCTGTGAACTTCATCCAACAGTTCCTCCCCAAAACCTCTCTTCACCCACTCTAACTGTGCAGAATATTCAAACTCCTTCCCGTTCAATGACTATCTCCATGGACCAAAACGCCTTCCCATTCATTCTCTCTGGATACAATCACAAGCAGCTACAAATGAATTCCAATGTCACAAGCTCTTGTACCTATCCTGAAGCCCTCCGCCCATCATATTCCATCCACAACATGCAGCCCCAGCCTCTTAGCTGAAGGTACCTCCACACACCATTGCCTCCTGCTCCCTGGTCATGAATACTACAGATGGGATTGTTGTCCTGGCTCTCTATGCAGGCTCGCAAAGCTCGGTTCATCTTCTGCTCCATCTCAGCATCCCCTCTTTGCACAGCTCCAAAATCCAGCTCTGCTGTGTTGTCGCCCTGCACCTGGGATAGGAGATGAAGATGAGGAGAGTAACGATCACAGAAACAGGAGTAACCTCTCCATTCTTGAGGCTTCCACTCACTCACCACCCCACCACTGTCCCCACCCCAATGTCTCTCATTTTTGCAGCTTTCTGCCCTATCAAGCTGACCCTTACCTGGATTGAGGAGGCTGCCCCACCCCCAACACCAATTCGATAGACTGGGCCTCCAATCTTCACCACCTCCATTTCTGAAACCAGAGACATAGGTCAGTGCAGAGATAGTCAAAATACACAAAGAACAAAACAGGGAGTGGTGATAATAGACGGATCAGAGCTATTTTGATGGCTTGCATTGACAAGGCATGAGCCCATGCACAGTTCCAAGGTCCAGACTGAGGAGCCAGCCCCCAGGAAAGATAGAAACCAGGGCCAGGCCATTCAGCCCTACAAATTTGTGCTGCCATTCAGTATGATCACAGCTGATTTTCTATCTCAAGGACTTGTACATTTAATGTTGCTGAACAAAGAGACGTTGGAGGAGAGGTTCATAGTTCTTTCAAAATGGGGTCACAAGTAGATAGGATAGTGAAGATGGTTGGTACACTTGCAGTGCATTAATCTAATCCCATACTGGAGTTGGGGAGGTCATGTTGCGACTGTACAGAACGATGGTTAAGTTACTTTTGGAATACTATGTTCAATTCTCATCTCCCTGCTCCAGGAAAGATAATGTTGTGAAACTTGAAAGAGTACTGAAAATATTTAAGAATGTTGTCAGGGTTAGAGGATTTGAACTATAGGGAGAAGCTAAATAGGCTGGGGCTATTTCCCGAGCATGAGAGGCAGAGGGATGACCTTATCGAGGTTTATAAAATCATGTGGGGCACGGACAGGGTAAACAGGTAATGCCTTTTCAACAGGGTTAGGAAGGCTAAAGTTAGAGGGCATAAGTTTAAGGTGAGAGGGGAAAGACTTAAGGGTCCTAAGTGGCAACGTTTTCACAGAGAGGGTGGTGCGTGTATAGAATAAGATACCAGAGGGAGTGGAGGAGGCTAGTACATTTACAGCATTTAAGAGGCATCTAGAGGGGCACATGAATAGGAAAGGTTGAGAGATATAGGGATCAAATGCTGGCAAGTGGGACTAGATTAATCTAGGATATCTGGTCAGCACGGATGACCCTGAAGGGTCTGTTTCTGTGCTGTACATCCCTCTTTCTCTGTGATGTCATATTCCCGCTTTCTCCAACTCTTTGATGCCTTTAAAATCTTTAAAAACTTTAACTTGGCCTTCAGACTGGAGTAGTAGAGAATTCCACATATTGACAAAACTAAAAAGAAACAACTATGGATGCTGGAAATCTGAAGCCAAAACAGAAATAGCTGGAGGAATTCAACTAGTCTGGCAGCATCGATGGAGGGGGAAAAAAAGTGATCCTTCTTCAGAAGTTATATCTAAAAAAATTGGTATTTCTCTTCATGATCAATTTGTCTTCATCAATTGATGGGCGGCAAGGTGGCTCAGTGGTTAGCACTCCTGCCTCACAGCGCCAGGAACCTGGTTCGATTCCAACCCTGGGTGACTGCCTCTGTGGAGTTTGCACATTGTCCCCATGTCTGTGGGGGTTTCCCCTGGGTGCTCCAGTTTCCTCCAACAATCCAAATCTGGTTGGATTGGCCATGCTAAATAGCCCATATTGTTCAGGGATGTGTAGACTCTGCATTAATCAGGGGAAATGTAGAGTAATATGGGCAGGGGAATGGGTTTGGGTGGGATACTCTTCAGAGGGTCAGTGTGGACTTGTTGGGCTGAATGACCTGTTTCCACACTATAGGGATTCTATGATTCTATGAATGTATCTCCCGGTTTCCCCAAATTCACTGTCTTTTGATCTAACCCCCTATCCTACAATGGTATCCCCTCGTTCTCTACTTCCAAACAAGGGAAAACATCCTCCCTAAATCTCATCTTTCCAGCTTAGTTTGAAATGTATCAAATTCTATCAGATCCTCTCTCACCCTTCTAAAACTCTGGTGAATGGAGGCTCAGTCAAAGCAATTTCTCCTTATAACAGGGTCCTGCTTTCCCTGATATCAGCTGAGTGAATCTCCTCTGCAATCCGTATATGGCATATATATTGCCCCTTAGGTAGAGAGACCAAAATTGCACACGATACTGCAGGTCTGGTTTCACCAAGGTCCTCTTCAATTGCAGCTAGACATCGCTATTTCAAAACTCAAATCGTCTTGCAACAAAGGCCAAATACCACCTGCCTTCCAAACTGCTTCCTGCATATCCTGATCATTAAGAATGTCCTGATTTCTTCGGGCATCCACACTTCCCTATAGGTTGCCATTTAAACAATAACTTTGTTTTACTTTATCTTTTATCAAGTGTAGAATTTCACATTTAGCTATGCTGTACTGCATCTGTATATATTTGCCCAAACACTCAAATGGACTAAACCACTTTGAAGCCTCCTTGCATCCACTTATAACCCAGTCGGAGGACAGAACTGGTGTGGCGGTGGGGGATGGGGGCATTATTGTTGACCAGTGCATCAGGACCACGCAATGCAGATGTTACAGTACTCAAACCAGAGGTTATTGCAGGGATTCTCTTATGTCTAAGAGACAGACATACCTAGTACACTATAAAACAACTGATTAGGAGTTTAAAAGGAGCCAAAAAAACAAACAAAGAAGATCTGATGACACCATCTCTGTCATCAAAGGGACATTTTCTCAGACGAGTTTTATTGCACAGCTGCATACATTGTGCCACTTGGTGGGAATATGATACAGGATCTGCTCTCGGGAACGGTCTCAGTTCTTGCACTCAACTTACTGGGGTAAATTCAAGACCACAGGGAACTGAGTCAGCTGGATCCAAATTTGGCTTTGCGGAAGGAGACGGAGGCTGGTGGTTATTGGATCTGCCCATGGCTAAAGGTAACAAAATGGCTGCCTATGGTTTGTTGTTATCATGAAATGATTGAAATGCATTGTTAGTTGAGGCAGCAGTTTCCAAAATCAGAATCAGAGCATTCATGCAAGTGGCAAAGAGATAAGTTAAGGAAATGTCTTGTAGAAGACAATCAGCCTTGGACACAGAGACTGGTTCTGATAAGCCTTGAGAGAGCATACTAGCTCAAAGAGTGTGCAACAAAACAGTCTGATCCCATAATCAATACTTTTTAAATAACCTATTTGATATAGTATTATAAATGCAGCCGAACTAATATAGATTTAACTCTAATCTTCTGGACAGGCAATCTTGGGCAGTAGAAACCTCTATCCTGCTGGGGAGGAGGACTGAAGAGTTGGAATGTACCTAATAATACAGGCACTTGATGATCGTAAGGTTGAATAATGGGGGCAACTCTCAATCTTAGAATGTCATTATGTAGCCCAATGATAGGTAAGGTGGGCGTTAGGAGGATTTGATAAAATTATCATCTTTCAAGCAGTGTGTGATGGAAGTCTAGAATGCAATGCATGTGTGGGTGGATGAGGAGGGTAAATACAACTCTGAAGAAGTACTTGAAAAACACTTGAAATGTCATGGCATTCAAGGCTATGGGCCTGATGCTGGCAAGGGGACTTGTGCAGATTTAGTGTACAGCCAAAGCTGTCTTGATGGGCCCCAATGTCTTTTTTTTAAACTATATGATTCCATGATTGAGAAGAAGTAAACCTAGATGCAAAAAAAAAAGTAACTAGCTAAAATAACAATTAAACACTACCAGCATGGGTTGGACAAAGTAAAGCTGCCTCTACAATTTTAAACCGAACATAAAGCTTTCTCCACACTGCTGCCACCAAATACCCCCAGGAGAGGCATATTACAGGACTAGACACAAGAAAAGTCCCCTCTTCTCTTTTAAACTGAAAGTGAAGCTCCCTCTAAACGGTCCCCATTAAACACTCCCAAAACAGAGAGCATATGGTTAGATACAAAGTAAAGCAACCTCTGAACTGTTCCAAACACCTCCAGGGGAGTCACCTTCCCCATCCCTCATGAGATCAAACAGCACCCACCTGGTTCTGGCTGCTCTTTGTGGACGTGCTGATCTTCCATGGTTCCGATCCCAGCACTGAACATAATTGGTTTCAACCATTCCCTCCTCTCCTGATTAGGGAGCTGCATCCCAAATGACCGCGCAAATCCTGAAATATTTAAACAAAAGGCTTTGGTCAAACTTCGAGCGTCCATGACAAAGTAAGCACAAGGAGTACTTGGCCTATTAAAGACCTGTCTTGATCTTACCAGCCCACTGTGACTCACCTGCCAGGACCGGCTCTCCGAATTTGTTTCCGTAATCCGATGCTCCATTACTGGCCTCTATTGCTATCTCCAGGGGCCGTGCTAAATTCCCAGGATAGGCAAATGTTCGGTCTTCCCAGGGCAGCTCGTAGCCTGCAAAAAAAAGAGCACGTTAATCTTGCGTTAACCACGAGTCGCAGTTTCCAAGTTTGGTGTCAAGTAAATATCACGAAAGTACTGCAGCAGGATGAACCGTTTTCTATGGATACGGGTCCTCAGTTCAAAGTTCACCTGGGTATAGAAGATTCCCAAAGCAGTAGCCTGCAGTTCCGGCAATGGTATGTGCTCCTCGACCTGTGCACTGTATATCACGGATACGACCTCCAGTCCCCGTGGTAGCCCCACTGAAAGGAGCAACACCTGTGACAGTGACAAGCCAGTTAACAGTGCATCACACCTCAGCGAAACAACCAGGCAGAGAATCACAGACATAGACACAAACCTGTGGGGAAGTTGTGTGTTTCTGCAGTGAAGATTACGTGTCTCATCGTTTCTCCCTATGTTCACCTTACTAGCCCGTAACTGATTGCTGGGATATAGACCCTTTACAACTTTCCCGGTGATTGCACTGCAGGGTGGAAAGAGAAAGAGTCTGTTTCATTGATCCAAAAGTTAAAATGGATCAACATCCTCTGTGTCAGTGATCGTGTTGTCCTCCAACAAGAGCCTCATCACCCCCAATTCATCGACACACACAGCTCAAACTAGCAGCAAGGAGATTCTGTCCCCAACATGAATGAAGTCCCGTCCACATCAATGCTTCTTGCTCCCTCTCTGCATTGTCCTCTCCCTTTCCCCATTTATCATGCTGTCTGCCATTCCCTCAGCTGCAATACTGATGAGGCTAACCTGCTGTTGTCGGAGAACTTGATAACGTTGTTCTTGTTGCTAGAATCCTGTGTCTTCATGATCAGGTCGAAAAGGCTCTCCTGTTTGGTTTCACCATCAATCACCAAACGCCCCTTAAAGAACCAATGCCGGCTGTGTTCACTGGGGGCAGACAAATCAGTAGTAATCACCAAAAGCAACAAACAAGAGAGACAACAGAGGTGGACACGAGTGGAATGGGTGCACTATAAGTTTGCGGTGGGGGAGCAGCAGAGATGCTCATGGGGGTGTGAGTGGGGCAGTGGGATTAATGGATTGATAGACACTGGAAAGTGCGGCACTTGGGTTAATTTGGGGACCGATTCAGATCCAAGAGAGTGAGGCAGTCAGATTAGTTTGAGTTTGACAAGAACATCAAGTGGACCACAGAGTGTAGCAGTGGTCAACCTCACCTGTTGGATTGTGCCAGGTGCAAATGTGTTGCTGGTCAAAGCACAGCAGGTTAGGCAGCATCTCAGGAATAGAGAATTCGACGTTTCGAGCATAAGCCCTTCATCAGGAATATGAAGGGCTTATGCTCGAAACGTCGAATTCTCTATTCCTGAGATGCTGCCTAACCTGCTGTGCTTTGACCAGCAACACATTTGCAGCTGTGATCTCCAGCATCTGCAGACCTCATTTTTTACTCGAAGATTTTAACCTACTGCGAATCCTCTTACAAGGATTGTGCCAGGTCAAAACACTCCACGCTGCTGGGATTCCTGCCCACTTTTCTGAACAATCCTGTGTAATATTCCAGGTCCCAGGCATCAAAGGCTAACCCTGTGGAAGGAAGATAGTCTGCATTAGCCCTTTGCTCATGTTTCAGCCAAATGTTTCAGACGGAGAATGCGCACAAAAGCAACAGGAATAAACAGAACTGGAGAAAGAGTGAAGCAGCTTAAGAAGCTGCTGCCATAACATCCACCTCAGCAACAAAAGGTCAAGGGTCACAGCACAATAATCTGGTGCTTGGTATTAAGTATTACTGCAGCCTACTCCAGGCAGTGCAGTTCATGCAAACATATTTGGTACTTTAATAATTTTTTTCTTGTACGTTCATTAGGTTGCATGCAGAATAGCACACAACAAACATTGCTTTATTTCCTGCAAGTTTATTGTATGTCTAACAAATAGGACTAAAGTGTCTGTCATGATCCTATGTAGTGCATACCCTATCCCATGGGAAAACTACAGAAAGTTTGCTATATCCTGCACATCCACACGGGCAGAGGTATCAGCAGCTGGACTGACACAAGCTCCAAGTTATAGAGGCTGATCAGTAGCTGGAATCACAGATACCAAAAAGGGCAAAAGAACAGTGGACACCACTTTTCTTGATGTGTTAGGCCTGCAGATGAAAGGATGAGTGAGCAAAGAGGGCCAGCCACATAGCACAAGAGCCTCTGGGCATCTCCCTCCAAACTCAGTATTCAGATCTGAAACCAGTGGAAGTTGTGGCTCTCCAGTGGAATGCAATGAGACCTGAATCTCTGGCTCTGTGGCTCACTCAGCTATACCAGGTGTGGGAGCTAGGAAGGAAGTTAGGAAAGCAATATTTAGAGGAACAGGCAGGTCTTTCTGCCAATGCAGATTTGACTCTAGGCTGGTGTGGTTCCCATGATGCCGATTATGGAATCAATGAACGATGACGATGGAAGGCAATTGGCCTGTCAGGCTTGTTCCAGCTCCATCACTTAGTGCCAATCTCCTGCATTTAACCCGTAACTCCATTTGTTATTACTCTCTAAAAACTTATCTTCTTGAATGCCTCAAATGAGCATGCCTCCAGCACACTGCCAGGCAACCTAGCAACTTGTCAATATTCTTTTGGAGTTCCACTATCCTTCTCCTCAGTTTACACATCTTTCAAGTTTAACATCATCTGTAAACTTGGAAATTGTCCCCTGCACACCCAAATTCAGACCATTAACATATAATTAGAAAAAGCAAGTGCAGATATTAACTTACAATTTGCAGGGCTCTCCAAAATGAAGCTAAATGACAGAAGCAAACATAGGAAGCCTGGTGATGACCTCATGATTATAACGGTCACTGAATTTTAAAAGGTGGAACTTACATTGCAAATCAATCGAAATGAACTGAACTGTCACAGAAACTCTGGAAACAATGAAGTGCTGTTTTGAACATGCACAGAGAAACAGATGTAAAAATAAATACTACAGCTACATTTGTGGCTTGTGTAAGCATTATAAGTTGATTGGATGATATGGAAGCGGTGAACAGCAAGCAGAAACTAAAGTTTTTTTATATCAAAGCTCATCAAAAGCAAACAAAAAATAGAAGAAACCCACAAATACATAAACAACATCCTTACTGGTATAAAAATTCACCAAAGAGGAAGAGAACAATAACAGACTCCTCTTCCTGGGCATCACAGTGAAACAAAAAGCCAACGGGGAGCTGCAGACCAGTGTTTACTGGAAAGACACACACAGAGCAGATACTCAACTACAGGACCAATCATCCCAACACCCACAGATTGACTTGCATCATGATATTATTTAAATGAGCCACAATACAGTATAGCGCCCAGAAACTACGTGAAGCCGAGGAAAAACACCATACAACGTATTCAGGAACAACAGGTATCCGACAAGTGCAGACCGCCATTTCCAACATAACAGACCTAAAAAAAATACACAACACACCCAGAGCCTCTAGCCACCCTGCCATACATCAAAGACATCTCGGAGGTAACGACCAGACTACTCTAGACCCTGGTCATCATGGTAGCCCGCAAACCTATCATCACACTTAAACAGCTCTTGATGAACTTAATGGATCCCATACCAACAACCAGCAAAACGCATGTCATATGCAAAATATCCTGCAAGGACTGCAATAAACATTACATTGGACAAACAGGCAGGAAGCCAGCTACCAGGATACATGAGCACCAAATCACCACCAATAGAAATGACCAAATATCACTGATATCCATACACACCAACAATGGTGGGCCCCAGTTCGACTGGAATAATACATTCATCCTGGGACAAGCTAAACAAAGACATGCACAGGAATCGCTAGAAGCTTGGCATTCAAACCAAAACTCCATTAACAAACATATAGATTTGGACCCCATTTACCAACCTCTCAGAGACAGAACTGGAAATGATATTTGTTTACCATAACAAACCAAGACAGATAAAAAACAAGAAGGGCAGAACAACAACACTTCACCGCAAGCTCACTCATGATGTAACATCACATGGTGACAAAGCTTCAGAGAACAAATCTACCAACTCAGGGGGGCAAATATTCAACCTAATCCACAACCTGAGCGACAAACCTTCTCCAAAATCTTATTGTATAATTGAAGGACTTAAAGCTTCAGGTACATAATTCTATGAAGCCTGTGTTATGTAGACAAGGTGGTTAGAAAGTAGGTTATCACGCTTGCCTTGATTGCTGAGTCGTTGGAGTACTGGAGTTGGCAACTTTGTTGAAGTTGCAGAGGACATTGGTGAGGCCGATTCTGGAATACCATATCCCATTTCAGGTCGCCCAGTTAGAGGAAGGATAGTATTCAGCTGGAGATTTTCCAGAATGTTGCCAGGCATGAAAGGTTTGAGTTATAAAGAAAGGCTGGATAGGCTGAGAGCTTTTTCACTGGAGCTAAGAAGGTTCAGAGGCAACCTTACAGAAATATTGTGGGAGAGACATCGAGTTAATGGTAGCAGTCCATTACGATTTTAAGGTGAGACAAGAGAGATTTTAAAAATACACGAGGGCTACTTTTTGTCTAAACAACTAGAGGGTGGTTTGTCTGTGGAATGAACTTCCTGAAGGAGTGGTTGATGCGGGTACAGTTACAATGTTTGAAAGACATTTAGATAAGTTCATGAATAGGAAAGTCTTGGAGGGATATGGGCCAGGAGCAGGCAAGTGGGACTAATTTAGCTTGGGATTCTGCTCAGCATGGACTGGTTGCACCTAAGGGTCTGTTGCCACACTGTATGACACTAACTCTCACACTGGGAGCATCCTGTTATTAGGCATGCCTTAGGTTATTGATATCTTTGATGCTGCCTGATCTGCTGTGTTTTTCCAGTAACACATTTTTAAGCTCTGATCCCCAGCATCTGCAGTCCTCACTTTCTTCTACAAAAGGCCTACATAAGGGTCTCAATACCAACCCTTGCAGAACTCTGCGACCAACTTTCCCCCAGCCTGAAAAATACCTACTGACTATTACTCTCATCTAAAATTGGCAGAATGATAGAAACTTTACATTACTCGGCCAATCGAGTCTGCACCAATTAAAAACCATCTAAATATTGTAATTCCATTTTTCAGCACTTGGCTCATAGTCCGTACATCTTGCCATCACAAATGCATATTTAAAGAGTTCAGTGTCATGGGTGTTTCTGCCTTTGCAATTAGTTTGACCTTTGCAATAGACTTACAACATTTTTCAGATGTATATTGTGAGACACTGCAGCAAATGCCTTCTGAAAATGCATCCATACCATGTCAAAAGCATTACCCTCATCAACGCTTTCAAAATATTTCAGAAAATTAAATACCAAAGGTTAGAAATCCAAGTTGCCATGGATATCGCTGAGCAGATGCAGAACACAGACAGGAAGGCAAGCAGTGAGATTGTTGTCAACAACACCATAAGCTAAAAGATGCATGAAATCACAGGCAGATTTGAGAGAGAGTTAGAAACAAAACGCAAAATTCTGAACCTCTACCACACCTCAGCTAGTGCAAATTAAAAGGCCAGAGCAGATGAATGCCTTGCTGGGGAGAAGCTTCAGAAGAGAGATATTCCTGGAACATTGCAACTGGTTCGAGGAGAAACAGAACTTCATGGGTCAGATGGTGATTACCCTCAGCTGGGCTGGCAGCAAAGTCCACATGCTTATTGTGTTCTTGGAGCATGGCCAACATGATGTTAACATGAACTTGTCCAAAATAAGCTCGATGGGCTGAGAGTGAAGACTGAGAAGAGGGTGCTGTAGTTACTACAGCTGGAAGGATTAGAAATAGCAGCTCAAGATTCCCGTCTGACAAATTGGAGATGGAACAAAAAGGAGGAAAGGTCTCAACACAGATTCCATAAACGAATCAAAGGATCATTAAATGAGGTCAAATGGAAAACCTGGTACAAACTGTTGCCAGAATTACATGACTAAGTTTACAATTCACCCTCAAAGAGCCTGAGGGAGATAGATCAGCAAATATTCAGCAATCTCCAACAAATACAGGAACAAGCAAGTCATTTCCATTACCATAAAAATAATAATGTGATCAATTTAGACCAGAATTGAATGCGATATTCCAAAGAATTTAGAGGGAGCCCAGTTGGGAAATACATGGAGAACATTTTAACTCCACAAGAATGGATTCACTTTTAGGAATGAATCTGGGCAATGGACAGTGGCGCCAATGTTACGACATTTTGAATCATAACCAGAATGGATGAGGAAAATTCCTTTCATTCAGAAGGTGGTAAGAATCTGGAAAGCAATATCTGGGAGGGTAGCAGAGATGGGAAACCCTCACAAATGTTAAAAAGCACGTATTGTGCATTTGAAATAGACCTTAATTTTGAATATTATGACAAGTGAGATTTCCATAGCTAGGTTGGCACAGATTTGATAGGCTGAAAGGCCTCTTCTATGCTGTTCTTTAATCCATCTAAAGCAGATGACTAGGGATAAAGATAGACCAAGAGTAAATAATTGAACTGAAAAGCAGAACACCGCAGGAGCTAGAATAATTCAGCAGGTTTGTGAAGAAAGAGAAAGAGCAAAAGATCCATATCTTCCAGTCTACGACAGAACCTGCCCAACAAATCCACACCGACCCTGTGAAGAGTATTCCACCCAGACCCATTCCCTTCCCCTATTATTCGACATTTTCCCTAACTAATGCACATAGCCTACACTTTCCTGAACACTATAGTATTATGAAGGTGTAGGCATGTGAAAGAGTGAAAGCTGGCAAGGACTTAATCACCGCAGCACGGTGGCTCAGTGGTTAGCACTGCTGCCTCATAGCACCAGGGCCCCAGGTTCGATGCCAGCCTCGGGCGACTGTCTGTGTTGAGTTTGCACATTCTCCCAGTGTCTGCGTGGGTTTCCTCTGGGTGCTCCAGATTCCTCCCACAGTCCAAAGATGAGCAGTTCAGGTGAATTGGACACACTAAATTGCATGTAGGGGTAGGTGCATCAGTCAGAGGGAAATGGGACTGCGTGGGTTACTCTCCGGAGAGTCGGTGTTGACTTGTTGGGCCGAAGGACCTGTTTCCACACTGTATGAAATCTGTAGGGAGTCTAACCATAGCACAAAATCCACCTTCCCTCGCAAGTGTGTAATTGGTTTTGAGTGGCACTGTGGTTAGTATTGCCGCCTCACAGCACCACAGATCCAGGTTCAGTTCCCACCTCAGGCGACGCTGTATGGAGTTTGCACATTCTCCCTGTGACTGCGTGCGTGGGTTTCCTCCGGGTGCTCCGGTTTCCTCCCACAATCCAGGTCAGGTGGATTGGCCACGCTAAATTGCCCATAGGTGAAGGGGTAAATGTAGGGGTATGGGTCTGGGTGGGTTGTGCTTCGGTGGGTCAGTGTGGACTTGTTGGGTCAAACAGCCTGCTTCCACACTAAGTAATCTAAAAAAAAAATGCACTGAAAAATTTAAAATAGTAACTTTTGGCTGTGAAACAAATAACTTGAGATGAGTTGCTATGTTACACAACAAATTCAAATTCGACCAGTTTATATTCTGACCCAAGATACAAAAATACTACCAAATTTGAATTTTACTGTTTTGGTGACATCAAACCAATGAGACTATCCGATGTTTTGGGGTGTAAAAATCTGACAATCTGAACAGTTAGCAAGAGCAGCAAAGAGCACCACAGACTGAGCCCGCAGAATTGCTTTCTGAAAGGCACCTTTTCAAATGAAACCTGTGCAACAGAAGACTGAAGAAAAGAGGACCCGGAAAAATCTAGAGAAAAAAATTGACACAGCTGACTGGTTTTGAATTTTGTTAAATTTAAATCAGTGGGGGGGGGGGGTGGGGGCAGTATCAGATCAGTACATTATTGTGGAGTGGGAGACAGATAGATTAATCAAACAAAGGAGGTTAACAGTGTAGACAGTTGTTTAATTTTTTTCTTTACTTGGAGTTAAAGAATAAATTGTTAATTTTTTCTTTAAATAGTGGGATTTGGTAGTTCTTTGTCACTCATACATTAAACGATTACGAGGCGAGGGGAGCTTTAAAATTAGCAGAAGGGTTTGCCCCATGTCATAACGCTGGGCAATTTAGCATGGCCAATTCACCTGATCTGCACATCTTTGGACTGTGGGAGGAAACCTACGCAGACACAGGGAGAACGTGCAAACGCTGCACAGACAGCTGCCCAAGGCTGGATCTGAACCTGGGTTCCTGGCACCATGAGGCAGCAGTGATAACCACCAAGCCACCATGCTGCCCATTTTGTTGGACAATCTTCAGATGGAAGATCCCGCAAAACTCCACCACCACAGGAATCCTTGGGAAGAGCGATGGAAGTGACAGTGGTATATAACTGCATTGTGACTGGACAGGTAATCCACAATTTTGGGGGGTAGAAAGGAGGGCAGTTTGACATCTTTTCACAGGTAAAAGCTTGGTGACTGGCAGCAAATAGATTGCAGTAAGTCAGCTCTGATAAGAAAGAGCGCCTCATCTTCTCTCTAGGAAGCCTCCAACCACAAGTGATGAATGCAGATTTCTCCAGCTTCCTCGTTTCCCCTCCCCCCACCTTATCTCAGTCCCAACCCTCGGACGCAGCACCGCCTTCTTGACCTGCAATCTTCTTCCGGACCTCTCCGCCCCCACCCCTTCTCCGGCCTATCACCCTCACCTTAACCTCCTTACACCTATTGCATTCCCAACGCCCCTTCCCCAAGTCCCTCCTCCCTACCTTTTATCTTAGCCTGCTTGGCACACCTTCCTCATTCCTGAAGAACGGGTTATGCCTGAAACGTCGATTCTCCTGCTCCTGCCTATCTGCTGCGCTTTACCAGCAACATTTTTCAGCTCTGATGAGGAGTTATCTAAACTTGAAATGTTTAGCTTGCTCTCTCTCCATGGATGCTGCCTGACTCACTGATTTCCAGCTTTCTTCAGTATGCATAACTAAGTGCACTTCAGATAGGCAGGTGGTGAGCGGATGGAGAATTTAAAAGGAGGGTTGAGAAAATGGGCAAAAAAAATCATCTGGCCGATGGTGCAAAACACAGGGAAATGTGAAGTTGTTCACTTAGCAGGAAGAATAAAAAGTAGAGTTTTACTTAAAAAGATAATGACTGTGGCATTCTGCTTCACTGATATTTGAAACTGTGTTGCCAGGGCATTTGCCTGGGACTCAAATGCTTTTATTTTCAGCAAGGACTTTGCTTACAGCACTTACTAAATGTCGTTTGGAAATGCTGGTACAGTACATTTAAAGTCTCCCATTTATCATAGCACATGTTACTCCTTCAAATGAAGTCTAAAGAATTATATTGCACAATGCCCTTTCACAGAATCATGTTGACTTTTCCCAATTACCCTGTGATCGAAGTGAACTGATATAATACCTTCAATAGTCAATTGGATCCCAAGATAGATGCCAAGTTAAATAGCTGTTTTTCATCTCTTCAACCCTTCAAGCATAGGTGTGTTATATTTGCTAGTTGCCTGTCTAATGCAGCCTTTCCTGAATTGGAGGGATTTTGAAACATTAGCCAGTCACTTCGAAAGGATGAAGTCGATCAGAATCTGGAGACCTGTAAACCCACAGGTCCGTTACTACCCTTTCCCTTTGGTTGCAATTTCATGAAGCTGCTCTCTCCCTACCACCTCTGATTCAAAGCTCTTACTGGGATGTTTTGTGTATTCTGTACAGTAAAGACAAAGAAAAAGTCTCAAAACAAAAGGAAAGTAGTGCAGATGACAGAGATGTGAAAACGCTGGAGAAATTCAGCAGGTCTGGTAGCATCTGTGGTAACAGAATCAGAGTTAATCTTTTGAGTCTATTAGGACTCTCTTTTGAAACTGAAGGAAAACACACTCACTTCATCCCCCATTCCTCATCTTTGTTATAACACACCATTATCACTGGAGGGAACCAACACTCACTTTATTCTTTTGCTTTTAAAAATCTTGCTGTTGTTTTATATTTCTTGCTTACTTTCATACACAATATCTCTGACGTTTTAATCCTGCCCCAAAATGTTAGTTTGAGCCTGTGGATTTCTCAGTCCTGAGGAAGGCTGACTGGAACCAAAACATCAACTCTGATTTCTCTCCATAGATGCTCCCAGACTGCTGAGCTTTTCCAGCAATTTTTGGTTTTGCCTCTGTAGATTTCTAGTCTAGTAGTAATATGACAATTCCCAACTCTGCCCACACCTGTCTTCAAGCTCTCTCCAAAATTTGACTGCACTGGACCCAGGGACCCAACTACCCCATCCCTCTCCTCCCAGAAACCTGGGACACCATTCCCTATCCATCCCTTGTTCTACTCCTGCCCCAGTGTTGCCTTAGCCCTCCTCCTCCACTCATTTTCCCCATTCCCCCCATGACCCAAATTCATGCCCAGAGCTCTGTGCTCACCCAGTTCCTGGTTTGCCTTCTCCAGTGCACTCTTTCCTCCGTTCACCACATCCACATCATACACAGGTGCAGGCCGTGCTGACACGCAGAAACTCCCAATGGGGTGCTCATAAACACATTCTGTCATCCGATCGTAGAAAGCAGCCAGCAGCTCACACTGGGCTGTAACTCCCTTCTCAGGCTCATGGATCTGTAACAGTGCCCGCAGTTTTAGCAATTTACACTGAGGAAAAGATGGAGGGACGAGGGGACAGGGTGTGAAGATAGGAATGGATGGTTGGGTAAGGGACTAATAATGAAAATTTATCATAAAAACGACAAAAACAAAGCAGATCATTGAACCCACTTCATCATTCAATACAAATCATTGGTGGTCCTCTAACCCAAGGCCAAATCCCCAGTCTCCCCATGACCATCAACACCTTTAGTTTATCCACTTTCTTGAATATATTTAGTCAATCAACCACAAGAGGATAAAGTTGAGCAGGCTGAGCAGTGAAGTTGAATAGTAGGACCCTGGGAAGCACAGAGGATCAGAAAGACCTTTGTGCGCATGCCAACCAATCCCTTAACGGATCAGGGTAGTGGTGAAGATGACACATGGGATACTTGCCTTTATTAGTTGAAGGATAGAGGTTAAGAGTAGGGTGGTGATTCAGGAACTGTAAAGGTGATGGTTAGGCACAGCTAGAGTAATGTGAGCAGTTCTGAAACCCACACTATTGTAGTGGTGTGAGAACACTGGAATAGGTGCAAAGGATGACTTGCCAGAATGTTGCCAGACTGGAGAGTTTCAGTTCTGAAAGAGAGTGGGCAGACTGGGGTTGTTTCCCTTACAGCAGAGGAGACACTATTCAGGGGATCTGTTAAAATTATGAGGGAAGAAACTTTTCCCTTTGATGAAATGATCAAATGAAATCAAATGGAAGGATGCATAGATTTTAGATGAGGGGCAAAAGCTTTAGAGGAGATGAAAACGTTTTTTCACTGAGAGGGTGTTGGGAATCTGAACTCACTGCCTGTAAAGGCGTGAAAGTATCTGTCTCCACAATATTTAAGAAACATTTTGGTGTCCAGCTGCAATGCCAAAGCATACAAGGTCAAATGTTGAAAAATGGGATAAACAGGCAGGCATTTTTGATTGTCAAAGACACAATGGGCTGAAGGGCCATGGTATCCAAAGTGATTGGTTAGTTGAATATAAAAGTGTTAGAGTATTTTGCTGACTGGAGATCTGTGATTAGTGGTTTCCTGCAAGGTTCACTGCTGGGCCCTCTTATTTGTAATATATTATTTGTGATTTTGATTAAAGTACAGGCTTAGTTGGTAAGTTTGCAGACAATTGATGGAATTGTGGACAGTGAGGAAGGTTGTCAAAGGGTATAGCAAGATATAGGTTAGTTGGAAAGTTGGGAAGAGAAATGGCAAATGCAGTTTCATCTGGACAGGTATGAGGTGATGCAATTTTTAAAAGTGCAACAGGAGAGTATACACTAAATGGCAGGAATCTTAGAAACATGGATATACAATGGGATCTTGGATGGAAGTCCACAGCTCCTGAAAATGGCAAAACAAGTGGATAACGTGGTAAAGAAGGTGGAAGGCATGCTTGCCTTCATTGATTGGGGTATGGAGTATAAAGATTAGCAAGTCATGTTGCAGTTGTACAAACTTTAGGTAAGCACACCTGCAGTTTTGGTTGCCACATGATAGGAAGGATGTGGAGGTTTGGGAGAGAGTACAATGGTTTACCAGGATGTAGCCTGGATTGGAGTGGTTTAGCTAGAAGGAGAGACAAACTTAGATTATTTTCATTCGAGTCGGGGGCTGAGGGGACAACCTGATAGAAGTATATAAAATTGAAAGGCATGGATAGGGTGGATCATTGGAATCTTTTTCCCAGGGTAGAAATGTCACATGCTCGGGGGCAGAAATTTAAAGAAAAAAGTAAAGTTTAAAGATGTGAGGGGCAAGTGGCAGGTGCCTGCAATGCATTACAGATACAATGGCAACATTCAAGAGGCTCTTAGATAGAAACACGAACAGGAATGGAATGGAGAGATAGTGACCATGTGTAGGGAGCTGGGCTTAGTTTAGATAGATGGATAAAATATATATGGAAAATGTCATTGGCTAAGGACCTGTGCTGTCCTGTTCTATGTTCTAAGCAGTAGATATCTGCAACTATCATTCACTTCTACTGTCTTCTGTGGTCGAGAATCTCTCAGGTTCACCACATTACAAGTGAAGAAGTTTCAAGTCCAAAATGATTTACCCTGCATTCCAAAACCTCACCACCTTGTTCTGGACACATCGCACCCAGGAAAACCATCTCTGCATCGTCTGTCCTGTCAGAATTTTATTCTTTTCAGTCAGATAACCTCGTTATTCTCAATGCTTGTGACTACAGGTCGAGTTGATTCACTCTCTCCTCAACTGAGGAATCTCAGGGACCATCAGTGAATATAGCAGGAGGAGGAGAAGGAGGGAGTCTGAATCTGATTGTCCAGTATGCCTTCAGGAGACATCAGCCTGACTGATCAGCAGGGCTACACCTGCCTGGGTACATGATAGCAATTTTGTTTTTCTTCAGTTTCTCAAGGGATTTGGGTGTTGCTGGCAAGGTTTGCTGCCCATTCCTAATTGCACTTGAGGTGAGTGGCTTGTTCGACTATTTCAGGCTGAAGCAAAGAATTGACCATGTTGCGGTGGGTCTGGAGTCACATGCAGGCTAGACCAGGTAAGGATGGCAAATTACCATCGCGAAACGATGTGATATCAATGACAAATGTCAAGACTGACCTTTATTCTAGGTATTTTTGATTGTGGATTAAAAATAGAAGAACAGTTTTACAAACCAAAGATTGCTGAAGAGTTACTGCACTTGTTTAAAAGTAACCTGATACTCAGTTCAAACACTGTTTACACATATGCTAGTTCCAGTAGATGACCTGGTGCTCAGGGATGGGGATTACAGAGATATCGCCAACAAGTAGATAAATGATCTGTCAATTAGTAAACCAGTTATTTGATGACTAAGGCCTTCTGGCTGCAATTAACTGTGTGATTGGCTCCCAGGTAACTGAACAGCTTAGTGCTTTGAACAAGACAGTGAAAAGTCATCAGGTCTCTCCAGCTGCAGGAGTTATTTTCATTCCTTGTAGTATAAAACACTATTCTGGAAGAAAACCAGCGTATTATCTTTTACTGGTTGCTGTAAATAGTGATTTTTAACAAGTCAGAAACCTTTCATAACTATGAACCTGCCAGCCTATGCCTTCTGACAACCAGAGAAAGAATCCAGTCAAGGGGGACTGAGAAACAGCATCTGAGCAGCACAAAAGTTTGCACATTCTCCCAGTGTCTGTATGGACCACATCAGCAGATCCTGTGAACAGAGACCACTGAACTGCTTTCCAAGTTTTCCCTCGCGTCCAGCACACCCATTAATTTCCCCCATTTCTTTGTAACGAGGATGTCTGTATGAGGTGGTTACTATTTTTACTAGTAGAGTTGCGTGCTGCTGGTTCATAATTGTTGTTCTGTAGCTACAGTCTAATTATTTGTAATTAATCTCATTTCTTGTTAGGTATAAAACCTTGCCCACATTTCCTGTCAACCTAGGGGTGAAAGATGGAACTTTCCAGAAGTCTATGTACTTTTTAAACTCTTAACTTTTCTGATGACTCTGGAAATGATGGCGCTTGAATTCACTGTGAAGTGTAATACAACTGATGATAGCTTCATGGCCACCATTACTGAGACTAGCTTTCAATTCCACATTTGTGTTGAAGTTCCACCATCCACTATGGTAGCATTTGAGCTTGTACTTCTATTAACTTAGACCTTTGGATTACTGGCTTACTGATACTGCTACCTCGCTCCTCAGGTCTCATTCCTCTCACCTTCAGGAGGTATCGACGGGAGCACTCAATACGGTCCACCGCTGTCAAACCAATGGACTTGCAGATTGACACAGCATTGGTTGACCAGGCTGTCGAGAAGTTCAATCTGAAATGTGTAAAATTCACAAGCTATAGCGTGTGCAAAGACTGAAATCCAAAACCATGACAGGCCCAGAGAAACCACAGACAAACTACAGATTCCCTACCTCATCACAACCCCAAGTGTGCCATTAATCTGAAGTCCAGGGAAAATCACCCCCCAGTGGAAAACATGGAGCCTCTCCTGTTCAGTGTTGCCTGGCCCCACCTCCTCCTTCACAATTTCCAAACGCACCCAACAACAGACTCCTGTTTCCAGGCTCACCTTGGCCCAATCTCCACCAGCATGTCCCCATCACCCTTCCTCAGGAAGGGCTCAGTGGCAATGGTCTGAGAACTGAAAGGGGATTGCAGAATCCAGGTGAGCTTCTGTCTGTCCTGTGGACTGGGGGGTGTAGTACCTGTCAGAAAGGACAGCAAACGTTATCAGATTTGAACTGAATGAAAATCTCTCGGGGTTTGTCTCACTGGGAAAGAACATCCAACACAGATGAGGAAGATTGATGCATACATTCAAGGTGTGTGTGTGTGTGTGTGTGTGTGTGTGTGTGTGTGTGTGTGTGTGTGTGTGTGCGCGCGCAAGTTTTGCTTTGAGAAACAGTGTGGTCGTAGTCTGGAACACACTGTCAGGGTTGGTGGAGGAGGCAGGTATGTTAAGGGCATTTGAGGGACTTTTAGATAAGCATACGAATGTGCATGGATAGAGGGATATGGACCAAGGGCAGACAGAAGGGATGAGTTTCATGGCATCATGTTCAGCACAATATCATGGGCTGAAGGGCCCATTCCTGTGCTGCATTATTCTATGTTCATACAGGCCAGGAGGTCAAAGGAATAAAGGAACAGGAGTACACCATTCAGCCCCTCAAACCTGTTCTGCCATTTAATGAGATCACTGTTAATCTGTGGCCCAACTCCATACACCTGCCTTCAGCCCATTTCCCTGGATAACTTTGCTTAACAAAACGTTGTCTATCTAGGTTCAAATGAATTTCTTAATACAAACAGTATAGGGACATTCTTAAGAAAAAAAATCATGGAAGCAAAGAGGGGAAATGAGATTGAATTATCCTAAACCTTATCTGCCAATGCTAAGGGATTCTACAAGTATATTAAGAGTAAGATGGTAACTAGAGAACAGGTAGAGCCCCTTGGAGATCAACGAGGTAGTCTGTGTTGAACCACAGGAAATGGGAGATATATTCGATGAATATTTTAAATCAGTTCTTACTATGGAGAAAGAAATGGATGCTAGAGAACACAAATATTTCGATATTTTAAAAACAATTCTTATTACAGAAGAGGAACTTCTGGAGGTCTTCAGAACATAAAGGTAGATAAATCTCTGGGACCTGGTCTGATGCATTCAAGAACGTGGTGGGAAGTAAGGAAACTGCAAGGCCCCTTGCAGAAATACTTGCATCATCTTTAACTACGGATGAAATGTCTGAAGAGTGGAGCTTAGCTAATGTCGTGCCTTTGTTTACAAAGGGTTGTAATGGAGAAACCACTGAACTATAAGCCTGGGAGTGCGACTTTAGTTGCGGAAAAATTGCTGGAGGCAATTTTAAAAGATTGGATTTACAGTCATTTAGGCAAAAATTGATGAGGGGGAGTGAGCACAGTTTTGTGTGAGGAAAATCAAGTCTCAAAATTGATTCATGTTTTTTTAAAGGAAGTTATCAAAAACATTGATGAGGGCAGAGCAGTAGACATTGTTTATTTGGACTTCAATAAAGTCTGACAGGTTTTACATGGTAGATTGGTTAGTAAAGTTAGGTCACGTGGAATACAGGGTGAACTTGCCTGTTAGATACAGGATTGGCTTATTGGCAGTGGAGGGTTGCCTTTCGGACAGGAGGCCGGTCACCACCATTGTTCCACAGGGATCGTTTCTGGGTCATCTCTTGTTTGACGTTTTTATAAGTGATTTAGATAAGAATATAGAAAGCATGTTTAGCAAATTTGTGGATGACACCCAAATTGGTGGGATAGTGGACAGCAAAAAAGGTTATCTAAGATTACAAAGATCTTGATCAATTGGGTGTGTGGAGTGGCAGATGGAGTTTAATTTGGATAAATGAGAGGTATTGCATTTTGGTAAAACAAACAAGGGCAGAACTTATGCAATTAATGGTATGGACCTGGGTAAGGTTGTAGAACAGGCAGACCTAGAGGTGCAGGTACATAATTCTTTGAAGATTGCATCCCATGCAGACAGCATGGCTAAAAAGGCGTTTGGCAATGTCTTCATTGCTCAGTCCTTTGGAGGAGAGGGAAGTCATGTTGAGGCTGTACATGACATCGGTGAGGCCTCTTCTGGAGTAACATGCCCAGTTCTGGTCGCCCAGTTATTGGAAGGATATTATTAAGTAGGACAGGGCTCAGGAGATATTTACCAGGTATGGTAGGTTTGAGTTATAAAGACAGTTTTATTTGGGAGTTTGGGATTATGTTCAGTTTGGTTTAGTTTGGGATTATGTTCAGCATGAACTGGCTGAACTGAAGGGTCTGTTTTCATGCTGTGTGGCACTTCGACTGTGACCCTAGGATTTAAAATTGACAACCGAACTACCGTCAAGTGTCATTTGTGGAAGAGATTTCCAAGCGTCTACCACCTTTGTGTATACAAATGGTTCATAACATCTCTTCTGAAAAATCTGGCTCTAGTCTTCAGACTATGCGTAAAAAGTGAGGTCTGCAGATGCTGGAGATCAGAGCTGAAAACGTGTTGCTGGTTAAAGCACAGCAGGTTAGGCAGCATCCTAGGAACAGGAAATTCGACGCTGAGGGCTCTGGCCCGAAACGTCGAATTTCCTGTTCCTAGGATGCTGCCTAACCTGCTGTGCTTTAACCAGCAACACATTTTCAGCTCTTCAGACTATGCCTCAAGTTCTAGCATCCCGAACCAGCGGAAACAATTGATCGTGATCTATCCTGTGTTTTCCTGTTGATATTTTGAAGGCTTCACTCAGATTACTTAACATTCTAAATTTGAAAGAAACAGTTCTAATTTATGTAATCTCATAATTTAACCCCTGAAGTCCAGGTATCATTCTTGTAAACCCAAGTTGTACTCCTTCCGAGGCCAACATATCTTTCCTAAGTTGTGCTGCCCGAATCTGCTCACAGGGAGAATAGAATCATTCATTTCAAATTAATGATTTATTTTATCAAAACGTATTAGTCATGCAGATCAAATCAACATCTATGGAGATACGTAATGGATAAACAGCAATTCCATTTAATGCAATCAATGGACCAACAGCCATCTCCTGCTTCTGAATACATGTTCAGGTCCAGCCACAGAGCCAAACCAAACTTTACACGCATCCCCGCCCAGCACAACGATAATACCACTCTGACCTGTCCAGTTTACATTGAAGCACAGTTCCCAGCTGATGTGCTCAATCCTCCACACATGAGGATTTCCAGAATGAAGACCCTCCAGGTCGACAGGCGGCAGCTCAGTTGGACTCTTATAGAAACGAAGCACAGCCATCTGAGAAAATAGAGCAACAAAAATCAACGGGGGCAATGCGAGTGAGCCAAATCGGCCAGACCAGGTGGAGAGGGGGAAAAGGCAGGTATGGATAATCCCAAAGAGAAATTGGTTATGGGAACAGGTAAAGGCTTCACCAAGAATCAGATGAGGGACAAAGTTTGAGGCAGAATCTGTACAGAGACACCAGGTCCTGCAGCTGCACTCCAAGAGTGAACAAATGTTGTATTAAGCAGAGCTCTGGCAATTGATAGCACGAGTCTGACAGAGGCCAGGGTCAGGGGGAATTCATTACAGCTCAGATGAAACAACATCTGAAGGTTGAATTGAATGAACTCTCTAACATCTATCACATTCCTGGAGACATACATCAAACATAGAATCATACAGTTCAGAAGAGGCCCTTCAAACTAAAAGCTATTCTGCACAGACATGAATCCCATGTTCCAGCACTTTGCCCATAGCCTTGAATATTACATTTTCAAGTGTTCATCTAAGTACTTTTTTTAAAGTTTGGGAGAGATTTCCTGTTTTAACTACCTTCCCAGGCAGAGGCATTCCAGATTCTGACCAGACATTGGGAGAAAATATTTTCCTCTAAACCTTTTGCCATAAAATTGTGTACACTTGTTATTGACCCTCCAACTATGGGGAACAGCTGCTTCCCACCCACACTGACCATGCCCTCATGATGTTATAGATTTCAAAAGGGTCCCCCTCAGCTTTCTCTGCTTGAAAGAAAACTATTCGAGTCTGTCCAGCCTCTCTTCACAGCTAAAATACTCTATCCCTGGTGGCATTGCAGTGAATCGTCTCTGCACCCATTCAGTGCAATCACATCCTTCATGTAGCTGCTGCTCAGTGGACTAATGGATAAGGCACTGGCCTCCTAAACCAGGGGTTGTGGGTTCAAGTCCCATCTGGGGTGTCTGACTCTTCCTTGTGTGTCCTTAATCTGTTGTGCAGCTCACATATCCAACTCCAACATAATATTCCTGCCTTTATCGTCTACAATAACCGACAGACAAATGTCCCATATGCTTTCATAATTACCATATTAACCTGTTCTGCTGCTTTCAAGGATATGTAGACAAGAACCCCAAGATCCCCTGTTCCTCGGAGCTTCCTAATTTCGTTAAGTACTTTTCTCATCTTGGTACCTTTTTCAAAGTGTATTACCTCACACTTCGTGTCAAATTCCATTTGCCACTGCCAAGCTGATGTATCTACCTCGTTGAAATGCAGAGTAGGTCAGGCAGCATCTCAGGAGTTGAGAGTCAGTGTTTTGGGCATAGGCCCTTCATCAGGAAGGGGACTGAGAGATAAATGGGGGCAGGGGTGGAAGGTAGGTGGGAAGGCAATAGGTAGATGCAGGTGGGGGATGATACGGATAGGTCAGAGGGGAGGGCAGCATCTGCATGCCTTGCTTTTCTCCCAGAGGAGAGGATGGAGCAGATAGGTGGCAAGAAAGACAGACACGTTTTCCGAGGCTGGAAATCAGAGTGTGGCGCTGGTTTAGATGCTGGAGATCAGAGTCTGCAGAGTCCCACTTCCTCCTGACATTTCTCTCGTAACACAAAAACTTACTCCTCACTGTCACCCGCCTGATCGCTCGATATCATCTGCAAACTAGTCGACTATCAGTCTGTTTGTTACCTGTTGATAATCTGGTGTTTGCATGAACAAACTGGACACAGCAGTAGCTCAGCCCCACCATGACTATATGAGTTTACTGTGGCCCTGAACTTTTGCCTGCCTTTCTCGCACTGCAGACTCATTATTTACTGACCTTCAGCACTGGCCCAATCCAGGATTGCTTTTAGCCTGCTGACCTTCTACTGATTTGCAATAACACCAAGCAGGACAGGTATGAGAGCAGCGGATACCAGGGAGGTTACACAAACCAGCAGAAGTGGATCATTCAGTTGGTACAGTCTGCAGGACCATTCAAGAGATTTTCTCAACCTGACCCCTTCTCTCCTTTGACTATTTCAATATTTTTTACTTTATTGTCTCTCACTCACTCACACACTCTCACAGTCTCACTTTTCCTTTCACTCTCTCCCTCTCCACTTTCTTTCTTTCCCGCTTGCTTTCGCTCTCCCTCTCTCACTCTCTCAAAATAACAGCACACTCACCTTTACTCTCTCTCTGTGAGAACACACTCACCTCTCCTCTCTGTGAGAACACACTCACCTCTCCCTCTCTGTGAGAACACACTTATCCCTCTCTGTCTCGGTCTCTCTCTCTCTGTGACAACACACGTACCTCTCTCTCCCTGTGAGAACACACTCACCTCTCTATCACTCTCTCTGTGAGAACACACTCACCTCTCTCTCTCTCTCTCCCTGTGAGAACACACTCACCTCTCTATCACTCTCTCTGTGAGAACACACTCACCTCTCTCTCTCTCTCGCTCTCTCTCACTGTAAGAACACACTTATCCCACTCTCTCTCTGAGAACACACTTACCTCTCTCTCTCTCTCTCTGTGAGAACACACTCACCTCTCCCTCTGCGAGAACATACTTACCTCTCTCACTCTCTCTGTGAGAACACACTCACCTCTCTCTCTCTCTGTGAGAACACACTCACGTCTTTCTCTCTCTCTCTCTGTGAGAACACACTCACGTCTTTCTCTCTCTCTCTCTGTGAGAACACACTCACCTCTCCCTCTCTCTGTGAGAACACACTTACCTCTCTCTCTCTCTGTGAGAACACACTCACCTTTACTCTCTCTCTGTGAGAACACACTCACCTCTCCCTCTCTGTGAGAACACACTCACCTCTCTCTCTCTCTGTGAGAACACACTCACCTCTCTCTCTCTCTGTGAGAACACACTCACGTCTTCCTCTCTCTCTCTCTGTGAGAACACACTCACCTCTCTCTCTCTCTGTGAGAACACACTCACCTCTCTCTCTCTCTGTGAGAACACACTCACCTCTCTCTCTCTCTGTGAGAACACACTCACCTCTCTCTCTCTCTGTGAGAACACACTCACCTCTCTCTCTCTGTGAGAACACACTCACCTCTCTCTCTCTCTGTGAGAACACACTCACCTCTCTCTCTCTCTGTGAGAACACACTCACCTTTACTCTCTCTCTGTGAGAACACACTCACCTCTCCCTCTCTGTGAGAACACACTTATCCCTCTCTCTCGGTCTCTCTCTCTCTGTGACAACACACGTACCTCTCTCTCCCTGTGAGAACACACTCACCTCTCTATCACTCTCTCTGTGAGAACACACTCACCTCTCACTCTCTCTCTCGCTCTCTCTCACTGTGAGAACACACTTATCCCACTCTCTCTCTGAGAACACACTTACCTCTCTCTCTCTCTCTCTCTGTGAGAACACACTCACCTCTCTGTCTCTCTGTGAGAACACACTCACCTCTCTCTCTCTCTCTCTCTCTGAGAACACACTCACCTCTCCCTCTGCGAGAACATACTTACCTCTCTCACTCTGAGAGAACACACTCACCTCTCTCTCACTCTCTCTCTGAGAACACACTCACCTCTCACTCTGTGAGAACACACTTACCTCTCTCTCTCTCTGTGAGAACACACTCACCTCTCTCTCTCTGTGAGAACACACTCACGTCTTTCTCTCTCTCTCTCTGTGAGAACACACTCACGTCTTTCTCTCTCTCTCTCTGTGAGAACACACTCACCTCTCTCTCTCTCTGTGAGAACACACTCACCTCTCTCTCTCTCTCTGTGAGAACACACTCACGTCTTTCTCTCTCTCTCTCTGTGAGAACACACTCACCTCTCCCTCTCTCTGTGAGAACACACTCACCTCTCTCTCTCTCTGTGAGAACACACTCACCTCTCTCTCTCTCTGTGAGAACACACTCACCTCTCCCTCTCTGTGAGAACACACTCACCTCTCTCTCTCTCTGTGAAACACACTCACCTCTCTCTCTCTCTGTGAGAACACACTCACCTCTTCTCTCTCTCTCTCTGTGAGAACACACTCACCTCTCTCTCTCTCTGTGAGAACACACTCACCTCTCTCTCTCTCTGTGAGAACACTCACCTCTCTCTCTCTCTGTGAGAACACACTCACCTCTCTCTCTCTCTGTGAGAACACACTCACCTCTCTCTCTCTGTGAGAACACACTCACCTCTCTCTCTCTCTGTGAGAACACACTCACCTCTCTCTCTCTCTGTGAGAACACACTCACCTCTCTCTCTCTCTCTGTGAGAACACACTCACGTCTTTCTCTCTCTCTCTCTGTGAGAACACACTCACCTCTCCCCTCTCTGTGAGAACACACTCACCTCTCCCTCTCTCTGTGAGAACACACTCACCTCTCTCTCTCTGTGAGAACACACTCACCTCTCTCTCTCTCTGTGAAACACACTCACCTCTCTCTCTCTGTGAGAACACACTCACCTCTCTCTCTCTCTGTGAGAACACACTCACCTCTCTCTCTCTCTGTGAGAACACACTCACCTCTCTCTCTCTCTGTGAGAACACACTCACCTCTCTCTCTCT
Organism: Hemiscyllium ocellatum; assembly: GCF_020745735.1. Classification (NCBI taxonomy): domain Eukaryota; kingdom Metazoa; phylum Chordata; class Chondrichthyes; order Orectolobiformes; family Hemiscylliidae; genus Hemiscyllium; species Hemiscyllium ocellatum. Next base: position 4,788,633 of record NC_083418.1, read on the forward strand.
CTGTGAAACACACTCACCTCTCTCTCTCTCTGTGAGAACACACTCACCTCTCTCCCTCTCTGTGAGAACACACTCACCTCTCTCTCTCTCTGTGAGAACACACTCACCTCTCTCTCTCTCTGTGAGTACACACTCACCTCTCTCTCTCTCTGTGAGAACACACTCACCTCTCTCTCTCTCTGTGAGAACACACTCACCTCTCTCTCTCTGTGAGAACACACTCACCTCTCTCTCTCTGTGAGAACACACTCACCTCTCTCTCTCTGTGAGAACACACTCACCTCTCTCTCTCTGTGAGAACACACTCACCTCTCTCTCTCTGTGAGAACACACTCACCTCTCTCTCTCTCTCTCTGTGAGAACACACTCACCTCTCTCTCTCTGTGAGAACACACTCACCTCTCTCTCTCTCTCTGTGAGAACACACTCACCTCTCCCGCTCTCTCTGTGAGAACACACTCACCTCTCCCGCTCTCTGTGAGAACACACGCACCTCTCCCGCTCTCTCTGTGAGAACACACTCACCTCTCTCTCTGTGAGAACACACTCACCTCTCTCTCTCTGTGAGAACACACTCACCTCTCTCTCTCTGTGAGAACACACTCACCTCTCTCTCTCTCTCTGTGAGAACACACTCACCTCTCCCTGTCTCTCTGGAAGAACACACTCACCTCTCCCGCTCTCTGTGAGAACACACGCACCTCTCCCGCTCTCTCTGTGAGAACACACTCACCTCTCTCTCTGTGAGAACACACTCACCTCTCTCTCTCTGTGAGAACACACTCACCTCTCTCTCTCTCTCTGTGAGAACACACTCACCTCTCCTCTCTCTCTCTGTGAGAACACACTCACCTCTCCCGCTCTCTCTGTGAGAACACACGCACCTCTCCCGCTCTCTCTGTGAGAACACACTCACCGCTCTCTCTGTGACAACACACTCACCTCTCTCTCTCTGTGACAACACACTCACCTCTCTCTCTCTGTGACAACACACTCACCTCTCCCTCTCTGTGAGAACACACTCACCTCTCCCTCTCTGTGAGAACACACTCACCTCTCCCTCTCTCTCTGTAAGAACACACTCACCTCTCCCGCTCTCTGTGAGAACACACTCACCTCTCCCGCTCTCTCTGTGACAACACACTCACCTCTCCCGCTCTCTCTGTGACAACACACTCACCTCTCCCGCTCTCTCTGTGACAACACACTCACCTCTCCCGCTCTCTCTGTGACAACACACTCACTCTCTCTCTCTGTGACAACACACTCACCTCTCTCTCTCTGTGACAACACACTCACCTCTCTCTCTCTGTGACAACACACTCACCTCTCTCTCTCTGTGACAACACACTCACCTCTCTCTCTCTGTGACAACACACTCACCTCTCTCTCTCTGTGACAACACACTCACCTCTCTCTCTCTGTGACAACACACTCACCTCTCTCTCTCTGTGACAACACACTCACCTCTCTCTCTGTGACAACACACTCACCTCTCTCTCTCTGTGACAACACACTCACCTCTCTCTCTCTGTGACAACACACTCACCTCTCTCTCTCTGTGACAACACACTCACCTCTCTCTCTCTGTGACAACACACTCACCTCTCTCTCTCTGTGACAACACACTCACCTCTCCCTCTCTGTGAGAACACACTCACCTCTCCCTCTCTGTGACAACACACTCACCTCTCCCTCTCTCTGTGACAACACACTCACCTCTCCCGCTCTCTCTGTGACAACACACTCACCTCTCTCTCTCTGTGACAACACACTCACCTCTCTCTCTCTGTGACAACACACTCACCTCTCTCTCTCTGTGACAACACCCTCACCTCTCTCTCTCTGTGACAACACACTCAGCTCTCTCTCTCTGTGACAACACACTCACCTCTCCTCTCTGTGAGAACACACTCACCTCTCCCTCTCTGTGAGAACACACTCACCTCTCCCTCTCTGTGAGAACACTCTCACCTCTCCCTCTCTCTCTGTGACAACACACTCACCTCTCCCTCGCTCTCTCTGTGACAACACACTCACCTCTCCCGCTCTCTCTGTGACAACACACTCACCTCTCCTCTCTCTGTGACAACACACTCACCTCTCTCTCTCTGTGACAACACACTCACCTCTCTCTCTCTGTGACAACACACTCACCTCTCTCTCTCTGTGACAACACACTCACCTCTCTCTCTCTGTGACAACACACTCACCTCTCTCTCTGTGACAACACACTCACCTCTCTCTCTCTGTGACAACACACTCACCTCTCTCTCTCTGTGACAACACACTCACCTCTCTCTCTCTGTGACAACACACTCACCTCTCTCTCTCTGTGACAACACACTCACCTCTCTCTCTCTGTGACAACACACTCACCTCTCTCTCTCTGTGACAACACACTCACCTCTCTCTCTCTGTGACAACACACTCACCTCTCTCTCTCTGTGACAACACACTCACCTCTCTCTCTCTGTGACAACACACTCACCTCTCTCTCTCTGTGACAACACACTCACCTCTCTCTCTCTGTGACAACACACTCACCTCTCTCTCTCTGTGACAACACACTCACCTCTCTCTCTCTGTGACAACACACTCACCTCTCCCTCTCTGTGACAACACACTCACCTCTCTCTCTCTGTGACAACACACTCACCTCTCTCTCTGTGAGAACACACTCACCTCTCTCTCTCTGAGAACACACTCACACCTCTCCCTCTCTCTCTGTGAGAACACACTCACCTCTCCCTCTCTCTCTGTGAGAACACACTCACCTCTCCTCTCTCTGTGAGAACACACTCACCTCTCCTCTCTGTGACAACACACTCACCTCTCTCTCTCTGTGACAACACACTCACCTCTCTCTCTCTGTGACAACACACTCACCTCTCTCTCTCTGTGACAACACACTCACCTCTCTCTCTCTGTGACAACACACTCACCTCTCTCTCTCTGTGACACACACTCTCTCTCTCTGTGAGAACACACTCACCTCTCCCTCTCTCTCTGTGAGAACAACTCACCTCTCTCTCTCTGTGAGAACACACTCACCTCTCCCTCTCTGTGAGAACACACTCACCTCTCCCTCTCTCTGTAAGAACACACTCACCTCTCTCTCTCTGTGACAACACACTCACCTCGCTCTCTCTGTGACAACACACTCACCTCTCGCTCTCTGTGACAACACACTCACCTCTCTCTCTCTGTGACAACACACTCACTCTCTCTCTCTGTGACAACACACTCACCTCTCTCTCTCTGTGACAACACACTCACCTCTCTCTCTCTGTGACAACACACTCACCTCTCTCCTCTCTGTGACAACACACTCACCTCTCTCTCTCTGTGACAACACACTCACCTCTCTCTCTCTGTGACAACACACTCACCTCTCTCTCTCTGTGACAACACACTCACCTCTCTCTCTCTGTGACAACACACTCACCTCTCTCTCTCTGTGACAACACACTCACCTCTCTCTCTCTGTGACAACACACTCACCTCTCTCTCTCTGTGACAACACACTCACCTCTCTCTCTCTGTGACAACACACTCACCTCTCTCTCTCTGTGACAACACACTCACCTCTCCTCTCTCT